>NC_084575.2:10398066-10698066 GCF_033978685.3 Nerophis lumbriciformis | reverse complement strand
GAAAAGATGCATTGGGTTTTACATTATTTCTTATGGGAAAAAATTATGTGGTTTTCATTGGAATCATTTTTCATTGGACCTTTTTTCAAATTATTTCTTGACGATTGGTGTTAGTGGTTCTTTGCTTTTGTATTCTGGTAACTTTTCTTGAAGTATGTCCTCATGTCTTTTCCATGTTTTTTTGCCATTAATATTCTACCAGCGTTTGGTGCGTAGGTCGTATCGGCTCACATGGCTACGAGTCGACAATAAATATAACAGTGGCCTTCCAAAAAAGGAAACCAGGTGTCAGTCCCAGCGGTAATACGGCTATGCAGTATGCTCTACCTGCATCTGAGCATACTATCAGATCAGACACCTTCTGTACGTGGGAAATGGTAACATGCTCATAAAATTAGCATGTGAAATGACCGCGTTCACTGGGGATCATGGAGAGAAGCTGCACTCGTTCTAAGTGTAATGTGCTTATGCTAATGGCCAATGGATCCTAATGACCTTCAGCAGCCACTATACCATCTTTGAATTCTAAAAAGACCACAAGGGATCATTTCGAATGACCTAAATAATTTCCAGTCGTGCTGGGAAATGGTGGCTATTGTGCCATTGTACCTTTTTGAACAGTACGAGGCCAATTAATGTGTGTCTATCTCCAGAATCGTTTGTAATGCAGAAAACACAGCGCAGAAAAATGTACGTTAGTGTCGATGGGAAGCTTGAAATGGAAATGAGCCAGCGTGCGGGTCAGCCAGGTCACTGAAATTATTCTGGATGGGTGGCAGAGGGGTCAGTGTAGTCATCATTACCAATGGCAGACGTGCGTTTGCATGGAACAGAAAAGCATACAAACCAAGCTAACGTGCGTCCAGGTGGAGTTGTCCTCACTGCTGAGGCTCATGCTGACGTTACACTGCTGGATCAGAGAAGCACTGAGGCCCGAGGCTCTGGATTCATCTTCCTCCTGCTGCCTTTTTAGACTTGCAAGCATCTGAAGCTCGTCATCATCCCCTTCGTGCAATTGTAGCCTGCTGGTTGGCTTTAAGTGCCAATCACCACAATCACCAGGCTGGATGGTCTCGTCTTCTTCCTTTCAAATCATGTCCAAACACACAAATCACTTACAATGCAAACTAAACGGCTTAAAATTCCCTTGACAGATTTTTCCAAAGCCTGCAATGTTGTACGGATCTCTGACAACAACTGACTGCAGTTTTAGGATCCTAAGGACAAAAGCTTTTAATAAGGTCATCAATTTATTTAGGAGAGTAGCCAGTTTGAATAAAACAAGTCAAACACCACATACAGTATTTCTATGACAACCTTTCAGTCAAGCCGCCTGCCAAAAGCTGCCACAAATCAGCAGTCAGGCGCTGCAGCGATGATGCGGGACATGTCACATCACTGTTGTGTAAACACAGGAAGGAAACACACGTCTCCCTTCAGGCCTTGCCATCACTCCAGCTGACTATCCTGTTATCAGCCCACCTCTGTACCTCCTTGATCATGCCAGACAGTCCCATGCTTTTCCACTTGGATTTACTAACCTCACACTTGAAAACAAAACAGCTACAGACGACCATTAATAATGAATCATCATAATCATGATTCAGGCGTTACGCCAAAAACAGCCTGCATGTCAGCTTTGTCATCATCATCATCATCATCATTTCAACTTTATCTCTTTACATTTCACTTGCTTGCTCCTCTTGACCACTTTACAAAAACATTGTTATAATATTTTAGAATGCATTGCGGGCCGCTAAATAATTACCGTATTTTCCGGACTGCTAGGCGCACTTAAAATCCTTTTTTTCTCTCAAAACTTGACAGTGCGCCATATAAACCGGTGCGCCTAATGTAAGGAATCATTTTGGTTGAGCATACCCACCTCGAAGCTATTTTATTTGGTACATGGTGTAATGATAAGTGTGACCGGTAGATGGCAGTCAAACATAAGCGATAGTGTACACTGCACTATGATGGGTCTCAAGTAAACAACACCAACATTTTATATGTTCCATTGAAAATATAGAAAATTACACACAGCGCTCAAAAATCTATCAAAATGTTTTAATACGACTTTGCTAAGCTATGAAGTCGCACCGCTTGAAGGATTGTCGGCGCATTAAACATACGAGTATTATTATGGTGTGTGTATAAGGTAAGACATATTATCTCGCGTTTTGTTTCGCAATATTATGCAAATGCAACTTTTTTTTACCTTCTGGTACCTGCTGATGTGTAAATCCTGAAAAATTGCGCGCGTCCGCACCGACGTCGTAGTCGATACTCTTAATTTTCTCTATCTTCTACAAACGTATTTATTGGACATTCATCCTCTGCTGTTGCCATTTCTGATAAAAAATAGTCCAAAGTTCTTTCTTATATCTGTCAGTAAACTCGCCACGAAAGCGCTAAAACATAACTGCGTAGTGAGTTTACATTATTCACACAAGGAACTTTAGTTATTAGAGTTCCGGTCGGACGGTTATTCACGGGACACATTTCCAGCCTTGTTGTTTCCGGATGAAGAGATGCTACTCCGTTATTGATTTAAGTAAAGTCATTAAAACAGTTAGCTCCATCTTTTGACACTTCTTCCACTCCCGTCCTTGCACGCTACACCGCTACAAAGATGACGGGGAGAAGACGCTGTTGAAGGTGAGCCACGTAAATAAGACCGCCCACAAAACTGCGCATCCGGAAGCGACTGTCAGAAAGCGGCTTGAAGATGATCTGTAAAACATAATCTATGCAACATTTTGACCAAAGAACCACCATTACATGTTATGTGTTTTCAATTTAGAAAAAATAAATAAAAAATTACTCCTTTAATGCGCCCTATAATCCGGTGCGCCTAATAAATGAAAAAATATCAAAAATAGACCATTCATCGGCAGTGCGCATTATAATCCGCTGCGCCATATGGTCCGGAAAATACGGTAGATGTGGGACGCACTTTGGACACCCCTGTTGCAAATGATTAACACTATACAACAAAAAGTAGTTATGTGCATGTGGCAGTAGAATACGCAGGTCGGCAGAGGAATATGCAGTCGGCCATCACTACAATGAGAAAGGACAACGTTCTTGGCCTGGTGACCTCCATGTGCTTTGTCAGCTGCTTAAATGAAGGAAATGCTCTATGATTTACTTTCTATAGACTACTTTTACGCCGGTTCCAATCTCCATTTGATTGACAACAACAGAGAGGTTATATGTGAGCGCTAACATCAACATGGCGTAGCCTGAGAAATGTGTTGATTTTTTGTTTTTTAAAGCTCTCTGTAATGCAATTATCACGTAATATACATTCCTATTGTTTAGATTAATACCGGATGAAAAAAATAGTCTTTTTTTTTTTCATTTATTTTACAAACACAATGAATTATTAATTATTGTACATTATATTAACTTGCTTTGTCAACTACAACACAAAACTAAGATGTGGATGTTGTTTAACAACTTTATTGTACAAAATGTTTCAAAGTTTTCTGCTTTAAGCGATCATCAGGACATGTTGTGCCAATTATTACTTTAGGTTCAATTTGCCAGAGAAAATTCATTTTTGAAAACATTTTAGAATTGTCATTTATGTTCCTTAAAATAATACCCAAAAATGACCTGAAATTGAAAATGCCACATTTGTCCTAATATAAACTATCCTTAGTGGCGTAATGGTACACATTTCTGTCTTCATGCCAGGGAGCATAGGTACGATTCCTGGCCTGGGTTACATCAAGAAGGGTTCCATATTACCAGTGTTGGGTTAGTTACTGAAAAACAGTAACTAGTTACAGTTACTAGTTACTTTATTTCAAAAGTAACTCAGTTACTAACTCAGTTACCTACACCAAAAAGTAATGCGTTACTGTGAAAAGTAACTATTTAGTTACTTCTTCTACTTTTTTTTTTAAAGCTCCCATTAATGCCCTTTTAGCCTTCATTTTAGTACTGTTATTGCACTGGAGAATAATACAATCTGTTGATCAACTTGACATACATTTGCATCACTGAACTCTGCTAAGCAATGTGCTCTACATACAACACACAAAGACAAAGATATGTTTCAAAGGGCCAATTTATTTCAGGCCAGAACAAATTGACAAAACTATTTTAAATAGCTGCAACATAACATACATAAGTAACAAACAGCATAATAACACTAACACTAACACTAACACTAACCACGTTAAACCCAGATTCCGAACTAATAAAGGTCTTAACTCATTCTCTTTGTATGCCACTTCAATATGGAATGCACTCCCAACAGGTGTAAAAGAAAGGGCATCTCTATCCTCCTTCAAAACCGCACTAAAAGAACATCTCCAGGCAACTACAACCCTAAACTAACACCCTCCCTTCCACATAATACCTCTTCGGATTGTAAATAATCAAATGTAGACACTTTTTCTTATACTTTCTGATCTCTCTCTCTGTGTCCACTACTTGCTGTACATATCCTACCAAGTCAGTCCTACACTGTTTCAATGTCCATTTCTCTGATGATGCAATTGTTGATGACTGAAGTGTTGATACCAACCAAACCTAACCCCCCCCCCCTCCATATCCCACACCCCGGATTGTAAATAATGTAAATAATTCAATGTATATACCCTGATGATTATCTTGTGTGATGACTGTATTATGATGTTAGTATATATTTGATAGTATATATCTGTATCTGGACCCCGACTTAAACAAGTTAAAAAACTTATTTGGGTGTTACCATTTAGTGGTCAATTGTACGGAATATGTACTGTACTGTGCAATCTACTAATAAAAGTTTCAATCAATCAATCAATCAATCAACAACATAGCTGTAAAGCTGGCTTCACCTAAGGAAGGCACACGTGACATACACAGAGCCTAACCAGGCAGATTTGAATTGTTGTTTTGGGCAGTAGACGGGATCTTTGATCCAAGACACAACTTACATTTAACTAAAATGTTCTTTTCTTTGTGCTCGACAAAAGAAAAGAAGTGAGAATATCTCATACTTGCCAACCCTCCCGAATTTCACTGCCTCTCCCTGGGACAACCATTCTCCAAATTTCTGCCGATTTCCAGCCGGACTTAAGGCACGCCCCCTCCCGGTCTGTGCGGATCTGAGTGGGGACAGCCTGTCGTCACGTCCGCTTGGCCAACCAAAAAGTAACCACAGAACACTATACCGTATAGGCGTATAGTGTTCTGTGGTTACTTTTTGGTTGGCCAACGGTTGTATTGCGCACCCCCCTCCCCTCCCCTCCCCTTCCCACACTCAGACACACAGTCACACGCACACACAGAGAGCGCAGAGGAAGAATCAGAAGCACGTCTCTGCTTCGCTGGAATAAAACACACTCAGATCCTCAGTTTCTAGCCGATACTACATAAAAAGTAACGTAAAATAACGCAGTAACGCATCATGTAGTAACGGTAACTGAGTTATTGAATATAAAAAAATAACGCGTTAGATTACTAGTTACCGCCGAAACTAACGGCGTTACAGTAACGCGTTAGTCCCAACACTGCATATTACTGACATAAATATGAGGTATTATTCACAAAAAATGTGCGCTGTATTTTTATAACTTTTTTTCAATAAGGAAAAATAATATATATGTGAACAAACCCCAAATAAGCTTTGTGTTTAACATTAGGCTGAAATAGTTTTAAAAGACTGACTTGTTTAAAACGTGGTACATATGACATTACATTTTTATAGTAGTTTTTGGTCACGGAGGACAAATAAGTGAGGTAAGTCATATGTCAGTATATTTCAGTGTAGTTTTACACCTCTGGAAAATATACCAGCACAGACATTGATATAGAGCTTGATCTATTAAAGGTTTGCGTTTTTTAAAACACATGTAAACTTGATAGCACACTAAAATGATCAACTAAACTTGTTTGCAGAGGATTGCGCCTCTTAAGTGAGCAGAATAAGGAGCACAATTTACCCTACAATACTGCGAGAAGACGATGCAAATTTAATAATTTAATACACACAGTGTGATTTATCAAGGCCGAAACTGTTTTGCTGAAGCCGTTTTGTGTCTTTGTTTAGTACGTCTAAAAAGGATGTACAAACAATTGCGCATAAATAGCTGTAAGAAAGAAGGTGATCACGCTGTAGCTGCTTGTATGTTTGTCAACATATTTTGACTGTCAAAAATATCAGTAATATTATTTTATTATTTGTTCAGCTGATGGATGCCTTGAGGGGCTGATAAAACAAATTCAATTGATGCTTTTTGGTGTCTGCAGTCGTTTTTTGAAATTACATCATTCCAGAAGCATGAATTCGCTGCAGTGTCATGATGGTTCACTACCTCCCTGCAGAGCGCATTGTCAGCATGCTAAAACATAGTTTCTCTTGTATCGATTGTGATTCTATATTGCACAAAAGGTTTTACAGATTATAGATAAGCGCTGCTGCTAGTTCAACATTGCAAAACCCCATAAGTAGGAGCATGATAACATACATGTGGAGGGAAAATCCTAATTCAAAATAAGGCGGTATGCACCACTTCTGCACTTGTTATTATTGTACAAGCAATCTTAGTAGATTACACACAACACGCCCACTAATAATATACAATTTTATAGTTTGCACACACCGTTTAGCGCCTGATATTTGGATCTTAGTATATCAGGCCCATAAAGTATTGTTAAAGCAATAACTATCTGACATTGACAATACAAAGATGAAATAATATGTTTGTTCTTCTAATTTGAATAATTTTAAAACTAAACACATTCTTTCCTAATCCTCATTGGTTTGGGAAGCCATCTGGTGCTTTTTCTTCCCATATCATCTCTCTTTATATTGCATATTGTGTATATTATATTGCATATTGTGTATATTGTGTTGTTTCTGTATATTGTGTGGTTTCTTCTTTTTTTTAAATGCAAAGCACCTCAGGGAAGCAACCTAAATTTCGTTGGATCTGTACCTGTACATGCACAATGACAAATAAAGATCATTCATTCATTCATTCTTTAGTCTAATTCCTGAAAATATGATAATCCCCAGATCATGTATAATAAATGGGAACGTAAAGGATAGTAATGTCCCTGTACTATTAATGTACTTAGTTTGTTTTACTACCAGCCTGTACGTTTACATTTTAGGAAAAGTATACATCTAAAGTTATATGGGAATAACAGCTAAAACATGTCTGCATTCTCTGCAATGGTGAGTAGTTCAGCAGTACCTTGAAGGGGTCCTCCAGTGAGACTTCTTGAAGACAGCTCAGTGATAAGGTGTTGTTCCTGTCCACAGCCTGGTTTACTCCTTTTGGTCCACCTGACCCACACCTCTGGTCCTGTCTTATTACCCTGGGTGAGTGACATTGTTTGGAATCGTTCCACTCATCCTCAGCTGATACGCAGGATCGAGAGTCCAGGTGCATATCAGTGACGGCTGAGCAAAGCTCTTCAGCTGATGCTTGGTCAGAGTTTTGACTCTCAGGTTGTGAGTCCAAATTTGTAAATGGAAGAGGTTCTGTAATTTCTGGAATAGAGCCTGTCATTGATGTTGGATGAAAGAGTGAAATAGAGCTCTTCTCCTGAAAGAAAACACAAAATAATCACAAACAAAGCAAATCATTTAAAGAAAGCACGCATGAAACCGTAAAAGAACTTCACATTCAGAGCAGGTCTAAAACGACGCTCCTTGCACATGATGAAAAACAACCAACTAAGAGGAGGCGAGGAAAAGTTCCCTTTAGAAAGGAAACCTCGAATAGAACCCACATGGTGCAGCACACATTTTATGTTAGTGTTTTGCAATTAGCACGTTAACAATATTTAGCCAAGAGTAATGATCACAATACAGCAACACAAGGAAGATATTTAGGGTCTGATCTACTGAAGATGTGTGTGTACTAAAACATGTGCAAACTTGATAACACGCATAGATGATGTACTAAGCTTGTGTGCTGAGGAGTGTGTCTTTTAAATGATCAAAATAGATCACGCAATCCATTTAGCGTGTTTGTCTTCATGTGTATGCAGAATATTTGCTGATCATCAGAACATATAGTGGTAGGAGGAGATGCAAATATAATCATGTAGCGCTCGTAATGTGATTTATCCAGGCTTAAACTGTTTTGAATCTACAGTATATTTAGCACGTTTGGAAGCTATATAGCAAGACAGATATCCAAAGAAACTGGCACAGTTACGCGCAAATAGCTGAGCTGCGAGCAGAAGGATGCGATCGTTGCAGACGATGGAGAGAGATAATCTCGATTGAGGAGTTAAACAGACTGTTTGTCTGTCAGAAATACAAATATTAGACATATCTGTGCAGCAATTGCATCTTTGATCTGATGAACAATTTAAGGGAGGATTTGGAGACAGATTACACCAAAATGAAAATACTTCTAGCAACATGCATTTTCTTGCTCGTGGGTCATTACAGCATATAGTGCCAGCGTCTCCCAGAGTGCACCTTCTGGTGCTAAAAAGTAGGTTCTGTTGATTGCACTGCAGGAGCACTTCTACATTGCGGACAGCCGGTAATGCACACTTTTGTACTTGTTATCAATTGTGCACAGTCTTGGTAGATCACCTGCAATAATCCCACTACTATTACACACAATTTTATATTTTTCACACAGTATTTAGTACTTGTTATTTGTGATCTTAGTAGATCAGGCCCATGGTCTACACGTGCATCTGTATATGTTTTAATTGTAATTCTAATTAAATGTGGAACCATACAAAGTGATAGATTAGAGAAGTATTTATTCACGACACGGACTGAAGAATGCATTTTTACATTCTACTCTCTTTTATTGAAATGTGTCTGTCTACAGCTTTTCCTCGATTATTGTGAGGGATACGTTACGTTACCTTAGGGTACTCAAATATCAATGTACTCAAAAGTAATTTAAAATCAGTGATGCACTGAGACTGTAGTAATGGAGAGAACACTATACGGAATCTTAGTTCAACAAATACATATTTGCACTGAGAGAATACAGCGCTGTGAAAAGCCTTCAGACCAGTTTAAGCCAGTTCTCAGTGAACAAGTGAGCATCACAAGCAGCCAATCTAGAGAAGAGAAGTTGTTAACTTCCCAGAAGCACAAACACAAAGCTCCCTAAGCATCGAGTCGGCCTTGTCTCAATTTCTTCTCTCGGCCGGCTCCTTTTGCGGCTGGCTTTATTCTGAGGTCAGAGGTTAAAAGAAGCCCTTTGAGGCTGGAGCTTATCGGCACCATATGTTATTTGCTTTCCCCTTCTTTGTTTTTTTATCATTCTCCCTCAAGTATAAGCCAGCAAGCAACTATTAATGAGTATTAACGTGCCCATAATGGCTTTGGCGGGTGTTTGTATACCTTCAAGGCATTTTGACACATCTTCCCTTTTTCCTTTTATTTCTTATTCCTATTTTGTTTCCCATAATTACATTATATTACTTTACATGAGAGTTTAACTAGAAACACATCTCTGATCCAGCTCCAAACAGATCACAAGCAACATTTTTCAATGCTTTTAATATTTCTCTGTGTTTAAGAACTAATGGCACGAAGAATTGCATGAACCTGACGCAACACTTTGAAAGAAGAGTGGAAAAATGAGCAAGCTGTCAGAAATGAGTGAAAATCAAAATCAAGTCAAACGTGTCAGACAACGCGTGCGTGCTTAATCTAGACCATGTTGGCGGCATATACACGCTAAAGAAAGCTGTGAACATTGCAAATATTAGGTCATATATTGCAAACCATTACATGTATTGGATTTGTCACACACATAGATTTTGAGTAGGGATGCGCCCATCTATTGAACACCCATAAGTATTGGCTGATTTTCACGAAAACATATGTGATTGGCCAAAGCTGATTAATGCCTTCCGTTAACGATCCCTAAAGGCAATCCCCATTGGCTGATACTTTATCATTTTTGGTTCCCGAACTGACGCGGCTAGCAGCTATCTGTGTGTGCTCATACACAGTGTGGAGCCACTCCTCTAAATTAATAATCGTCACTTCCATTGCGGCAAATAAAACCCATTTCCTACAAGTAATGTTATCACTGGAGGACAAGGATAAACATGTTTCACACCTAAAAGCAAGCCAGGCACGGGCATGCTAATCTAAGCTAGTTTAAAACAAGAGAAAACATTTGTGCTTATTTAAGTTTATAAACTGTAGATGAAAGCACGACACAGCAGAAAATAAACAGTTATAAAAGAAAAAAACAAAACAGGGATCCTAGCGAGGTTAAAACAAATAGAGGAATTGAAAAATATCAGCTCAGAGTTAAAGGGGCCTTTTCGGGGTGGTTGAAAAGATTTTACCAAAAATGCAAAAAAAAAACTTACCAATTGTTTGTATTAGATGCTATAGCCCCCTGGCCAACCCAATGTGATGTTAAAATAATCACTGATAAAGGCATTACATCACCGCTCCAAATATCTTGCCGTGAAGCTGACACAGTCCGCGCCTTGTAATTTTGTGGAGATATGTTTGGTAACACTCTTATCCAGATGGGGGAGGGCTGTTTCGGTCATGTACAGTTGTGCTCACGAGTTTACATACCCTGGGAGAATTTATGATTTCTTGGCCATTCTTCAGAGAATATGAATGATAACACAAAAACCTTTCTTCCACTCATGCTTAATGGTTATGTGAAGCTATTTATTGGCAAACAACAGTGTTTACTCTTTTTAAATCAAAATGACAAAAGAAAGTACCCAAATGACCCTGATCAAAAGTTTACATACCCCAGTGACTTTGAGCTGATAACATGCACAACAGTTGACACAAACAGGTTCGAATGGCTAATCAAGGTTCCAATTCTCAACTGTGACATGTTTGTTTGTAATTAATGTGTGTGTATAAAAGGTCAGTGAGTTTCTGGGCTTCTGACAGACCATTGCATCGTTCATGCAGTGCCAAACAGCACAGAGACAAGCCTCAAAACTTCTGGAACAAAGTAATTTGGAGTGATGGCTTTCTTCTGGTGACTCGACCATGCAGCCCATTTTTCTTCAAGTGCCTCCTTATTGTGCATCTTGAAACAGCCACACCACAATTTTTCAGGGAGTCCTGTATTTCAGTTTAAGTTATTTGTGGATTTTTCTTTGCATCTCGAACAATTTTCCTGGCAGTTGTGGCTGAAATATTTGCTGGTCTACCTGAATCCCTAATTTTCCACTTCTTAATCAGCGTTTGAACACTGCTGATTGGCATTCTCAATTCCTTGGAAATCTGTTTATACCCCTTTCCTGTTTTATGAAGTTCAATTACCTTTTCTCGCAGATCCTTTGACAATTATTTTGCCTTCCCCATGACTCAGAATCCAGAAACATCTGTGCAGCACTGGATGAAAGATGCAATGGTCTGTCAGAAGCCCAGAAACTCACTGACCTTTTATACACACACATTAATTACAAACAAACATGTCACAGTTGAGGATTGGAACCTTGATTAGCCATTCAAACCTGTTTGTGTCAACTTTTGAGCATGTTATCAGATCAAAGTCACTGGGGTATGTAAACTTTTGATCAGGGTCATTTGGGTACTTTCTTTTGTCATTTTGATTTAAAAAGAGTAAACACGGTTGTTTGCCAATAAATAGCTTCACACAACCATTAAGCATGAGTGGAAGAAAGGTTTTTGTGTTATCATTCATATTCTCTGAAGAATGGCCAAGAAATCATAAATTCTCCCAGGGTATGTAAACTTATGAGCACAACTTATATGAACGACCAGGCCAAATCCTACATTCTCCACCACTAATAATAGTAATAATAATAATAATAATGGATTAGAAGAGCGGTTAATCATCCTATACTATGAGTTACAGTTAATACATGTGATTGGTATTGCCCGATCTCACTCATGGATGATCGGAATCATCTTAGAAATGTTTTGTATGCTCCTTGCAAAATAAAAATCTAATCATAATCTAATGAAATCTGATACAAAAATCTGCCTTCAAAAACATGACGCTCAGTTTGATTTTCATCCCATTTCTTCCATTATTATGATTGCTGCCCATGCTTTTCGGTTGCAGAGTGAGCAGTGTTTAGTTTTGAATGAACAAATGAACATGGAGCTCCGTGTGCAAGCAACATGGAGGAATGTTAAAACATTGTTAATTTGTGTTTGCGTCGTGCTCGTAATGACTCTAAGCTGGTTGGAAATAATTTCCCATTAAATTGGAATTACAAGACTTATTATAGAGTTTTGAATAAGTAAAAGCAATTAGCATTTCTTTGAAGGCACGCGTCTTTAAACTTGTCGTGCTACACAATTTAATCTCTCTGCTCATCATAAAGAAAACGACTCTATAAATATTAGAACTTTTAATATATTATCTGATTATAATAGCCCTGCTGATATGTTAAGTTAAAGTATATTTCCCGCTATAAATGTGCAGTAACGAGAAGAAATGAGCATCATGAAGTGTGTGCACTATGTGAGATGTTATGTTGCGCTGAATCAAAATCACTGTTGCATTACGTTGATTGGCCGCTAAAATGGAAACGTGTGTCAAACATTGTGTCAAAGCAATATGTGCAACGTATCCTGAGTGAGCAGAGTGAGCGTACTTCATCACTGCCGATGAAATCATCTTGGGGCTGGGCCTCACAGCGCCGTTCACTCGGGCTCTGAACCCCATCGCCTCCCGTCTCCATCTTCTGCTCACTCTGGCCTTGGCCTCGTTTGGGCGAGTTAGGCGGGGTTGAGAAAGTGAACACTTCCTCCTGCAGAGCGAGCCGCAGCTCGGGTTCTCCGTCATTACTTTCCCAGTAGCTCCGGACCTGCGGGTCAGGAGACGACGCAAGCCGAGTCGGGCTGAGAGGGGACTCTGCTGGTGTGGGTGGAGGAGATATTGTGCTGCTCTTTGGTGAATTCAGACAAGGCATATCTGAGATAAAAGATTAAACGAGGAAAATATTAAAAGACTGAAGAGGGTAAATGAATGTTATGGATGTGAATGCTTGCAGGGTACAGGAATAGAGGACAGTTCTTACCGTCTGTACTTTGCTACATGGACGGAGAAAATGGGAGCATATCATTTAATTAAGTTCAGCCTGAAGAAAAAGCGCTCGTGTGTGCACATGAGAGACGGAAACCCTTACACTGCAGCGCTCAGCGGGCCTGAGCTCAAGTACAGGGGCACCTCTCCATATGAATGAGCGAGCACGTTTCAACCTCTCATCAGTATAATCGCTTGCTTTAATTGCCCACTGTGTGGCAATCCTTGGACCCGAGAGATGTCACTCTGACTTTTATTTAATGTGCCACATTACCATTAATGAACTAACTACTGTGAGCAAAGGAACTTGGTGCCCACAAAAACATATACAGACTAGAATAGAAATTGTGATAATGAGAGATGATGCAGATTGAGGACTACAATCCGAGCCAATACACCATCTTCATTTAAATAGAAAAGTTCAGTACTTTGGAAGCAATGCTATTCAAATATTTAGCATTCAGTACTTTACTTTGCAGAATTAGTGTGAATGCGTGCCTCCCTCACACGATGAGCATCCCGATGCACTTGTTGTTGCTGCGTGTGTGCCAGAAGACTCAGAATAAAGGCTTTCCACGTGGGTGATGCAAAATTTAAAAAGCGGGAAACAAAAGCAGTGATGTATGCAACCTAGAATAAAACTCATTAAAATTCAGACCATAATCCGAAGCAAACAGAAACAAAATAAGAGGAGGCATTTGAATTTTTGAAAGGACAGACTTGGATGCAACCCTAGTCTTTTGGAAAGCAAAATTGGTCATTATTTCACCTGAAGGTTCCCAGCAGAGGTGAGCCTCACCTTCATCGACAACCTCCCTCGTTCCTTCTTGTGTCAAAGGTTTGTGTCTGCTCTCTAACCTGCTTGATGGAGGGCTGCATTTCTCTCTGGTCTCATTTCTCCTGCTGGGGTCAACATGACCAGGACCTTCAGGGGCAGAACACACCATCCTTTTAAAACTCCAATCTTACAGGGTGCATTGTAGCATAAAACACATCATACCTAACGGCGTCTCTAGCCTCTCTGGTCCAACACTGAGGAATCGTAGCTTCCTCTTCTCTGGTGTTTGCTTGTTGCCCACTTTGCTTCTCGAAGGATGCGACTGCATGCTGGAAGATGTTCCTACTTACAAGACATGCCAGTGGGGCATGAAAATAACCATTAGGAAGGAATCACAGCAACAGAAGGTGTTTGATTGATTCATAGCAAAGCCAGAGGTCATCAAACTGATTCATCTTTCATTTGAATCATGTTTATACTGTCCAAACTGAGCATCATTATTATTGAAAAGGCAGATTTTTTTTATGCAGCTCCTGTGGTTGGCAAGTGAGACTACAGGTCATTTTTCCCATACATTAATTTCTCATTACACATTACAAATTATTGTTCATTTATCCATTTTTATATTGCTTATACTCATTAGGGTCCATGTGCTACATTATTTGGTTTGAAATCAGAGTTTGAAGTTTGAGCAACATGCTTCAATAGTGAGTCGGCACTCAGTCAAGAGAGCAGCAGACTGGCCTAGTAGTACAAAGTTAGTATCGATATTCACTTCCACAGTTTGGTGAATACATGTCTGTGATTTTTTTACATTAAAATCTGTTAAATGTTTGTACAAGTTTAAAATGATTGCAATGCTGATTTTCATTACCCTGTCAATTGGAGTGTCCTTTGTATGTTAGCATTATACTAGTGGCATAAAAAAAGCCAACCTTGATCATTCGGTATGGTTGTATTGTTTTTGTTTTAGTTTATACCAACTGTCCTGTTGCTTTTACATGATTATTACAAGTATGTTCGCTCTGTGTGTATACATATGTACTTTCCTTTGCATGCTTAGTTTTACAGTAACTTAATTGTGGGTACTTTCAATAAAACTCAAGTTGGACGTTTTTTCTTCTCTAATTTGAAGGACTATTTATTTATCTGCCAAACTAAATTCCAACATTCAGGAAGGTCAGAATCATCAATGTAAATAACCCCAGGTGTACAAAGTGCAGTCTGTGTTTCATTGAGGAAAAATACAACAAATGGATTTGAAAAAAATAATTACCGTCGCTGTCTCCAACGTCTGTAGTAGATTGCTGGTGCATCAGATTGAAACCCTATGGGGCATATCACAAAGACAAACATTGCACAGGTTGAACAAAAAGTGCAGTCATATATGACATGATTGCTAAAATCAAAACAAACAATTTTATTATGGTTTTCATGTTATTACGGTTTTTCTGCCACAGGGTTCTCCTTTTTCCAACCCATTTGTAGCTGAGCCACCTTTTCTTCCTGAATGTGTTGCTGCTGCTGTGGCTCTGCAGCCTGGGGCAACGTGTGAAGCCGCCTGGGGCTTGGTTCTCTGAGAAGTGGCTGATCTGGCAGCAGACTGCTGGTCAAGTCCTGCATAGACAGTCACATTACAAATAGACTAGCATTGATCTTTAACTGCTATCATTTAGGAAAGTGTGTTTAGGTTGCAAATAATGAGCACTAAATCTAAAGCAGAACATGCAGGTGATCAATGATGATAACACTTGAAGTTGTAACATTAATCTCTGGCGACTTGGAGCTGTGGAAGACATGCGGAACCTATGAAAATGAAAGCACTGCTGCTGGCATTTTTTCCAGGCTTGTATTCAGGTTCACATGCAAGATTTAGACTTGCCTTTTTCCAAATTCAGAGAGTACACAAGCACAATAACATAATGTTATGATATGTTCAAGAGACCAGTGTAATGGCATTTCACAATGTACAAGCAGGACTCATTTACTTTGGCAGCGGGATTCAGTCTCTTCACAAAAGGTAGAACCATGTCTGATGTTTGTGCAAAGATCAATGCAACACTAAGAATGAATGCAATGAGACACACACACACAAACACACACATATTATTTCAGGAACTTATAAAGGAAAAATGCCAGACGACAAAATCCTGGCAACATAAAAAAAAACTTGTGACCTTAAAATGTATTATGAGATTGAGATGTTGAGAGTGTTGCTTCATACTTCCTAACAGCTCTTGACAATTCATTGAGGCAAGGCTGCTACCACTTAACCAGATGTCTTATTTAATAACAATCCTTGGGAACGGAATGCTAATGATGCTAATTACGATAAACTCATTCTTGTGGGTGGTCGCTTCTGTCTTGTGCAGGCGCCTTTGCTTGACTTAACGGGACTTAGACGGCTGTCAGAACAAATGAATATGTGGCGATAAAAGAGGCCACAGTGACGGTAGACATGGATTACTGGTGCGTGTCTTTGTGCATGAGGTGAAAATAAAGGACAGGTGAGGTGGGAATGATGCACAAATAATGAGCACAGATTTTTGACTGCAGGAAAGCAAATTATACGTGATGTGGAGACAACTCCCCATACAGCCACCTTTCCTACACAATTAATGTAACAATATGCAGGAAAAAATACTTTTTATACATGTTAAACTATTTTACTATACCATAATGCTACTATTTTTTTATACAACTACAAACAAGTCTCAGAGGTCCCACAATTGTGCATTGGAAGTGTCTTGGCCAAAAGGTAGCCTAGATAAAGGATTTAAAAAGTGGTTTCGGTAAGCCCCACGTCGTTTTGCGTGTCCGTAGATTTAAGGCTAATGAGCCGTGTTGTGTTGTCTTGACAGAGTGTGTGCGTTCTAAAAGCGATATTGTGTACTTTATCCACTTTTGCCATATACTACAGGTATCTAAGCATAGTTGACGATTTGGAGGGGTCTGATTCGACTCTCAACCTCCCAGTTGAATCTTCGGACATTGAAGCCCCCTCCTCCAACAGTGGGAAGATGTTGAAAATATGACGATGAGGTGGGTGTTAAACAATCACTTAATTAAAACGAACAACCACGGCAAATCAACATTTACAGCCATCTTTCTATACTGTAAGTACATATATTTTCTCCCCTTCTCACACGCTTGCTTCTCGTCTTCCCCGTGCTCATCCAATCACCAGGTGATTTCACCACACATTTATAGACTTTCTGTGTTTTGTTCTCTTCAACAAAAGACTGAATTCCTTTTATATACTTCTTGTATTAACTTTGGGAGGGACATAATCCATCGAGTTGCGCTTTTTCCCCATTCCTGCAACGGCTCTGTGCACATTCATGTGACGTTACTAACATAAAGTGACCAGTGTGTAGTACTACATATGATCACAATCTATTTTGGCGGATTCATCCTCATTAGCTAAACTGCCCCATCCGTTAGCCACTTCTGTTCCCTACTCTACTGAGTTTATTTTTAAAACAACCAGTTTGTAGATGTATCTATCCATCCATCCTCAATCCATCCACATCCATCCATCCATCCACTCTCCATCCATCTATCATCAATCTATCCATTCATCTATCATCAATCCGCCACCCACCCTTCATCCATCCATTATCTATCCTTCATCCATCCATTATCCATCATCCATCCATCCAAGATCAAGTCGCGAGGGCAGCAGCCTAAGCAGAAAACCCTCTCCCCAGCTACTCCCGGGGGTTTTCGAGGTGTTCTCTAGCCATCTGAGAGACATAATCTGAATCTCAATTAAGGGCCTTGTCTAAGGCCTAGGCCCTTATTTTTGTGCGTTCCGTTTAGCAAGTTGTGTTGCAATTCTCCTGCAATGCTAAAGGAGCGTTTACACATTGCACGTTTAGATGGCGATTCATGGCAGTTCTGCAATTTGCTTTGCTATGCCTAAGACCGTGTTAGGACCGAACACAACAACTGGTCATCAGTCACGCCTCCACCATGAAGCACTGCGATTGAAGACTCTGCCGCCTTTTAAGGAGATTTGTGGTACTACCGTACTAATCTGCGTTGAGGCCGTGTTCAAAATGTTTGGAGACAGGCTTTTCGCCATTGTTGGGACAAGGTTCACAGGGTTTTGAGAAACGCCATGAACCAAACCAAATCCAAACTGGCAATGTGTGAACGCCAGTTAAAAGAAGGGCTAAGCGTCAAGCGTCAGTGTTCCCTCGATTATTGCGGGCGTTATTATGTTCGAGACCACCCCGTGCATTTCTGCCCTCTATTTCATTTTTTTAAATGTCCTATATAATATTATATGCAATTCTTTATAAGCCCTCCACACAGCTCCCATACAGACATATGAACATCTCTTATAAATGCTCTTATAACACTTTATACACTTTTAAAACAAATGTAATTTTAATATGAAAACTTAAACGAGTACTCAGAGTACTCCAACTTCAATGTACTCACTGGTACTTTAAAATCTGCGATCCACTTAGATCACAGTAAGTGAACTGCGAATTGGTGTGAGCACATTACATAGCAAAATGAATAGTGGTCCAACCACACTTGCCACCAAGTAATAACTCATTTTTATAGTATGGGCACTCGTGTTTTATCAGGCTTTCTATCGGGTTTTATCAGGTATCCTTTGCTACGTCACGTTAATATTTCTCTGTTTTGAATGCTGTTTTTTTTTAAATTGCTCATCATGACAACCAACTAACTCATCTATTGTATATATTGTAGCTTCTAAATACTGGGACATTCAATTTTTATAGCTTATTATCTAATAACTGTGATGTAACCAAGCGGCTAGGAGTGATGACAGAGCGGGGAACGAGTGTTGTCTAATTTCTTAGGGTGAGTCACCTCATCTGGCTCCTCTCAATGTAGAGAAGCAGTGGGTTTCCACCGAGCTCCTCCCGATTGATAGAGCTTCTCACATAATCTTTAAGGGGGAGCCCTGCCACCCTACAGAGGAAACTAATTTCAGCCGCTTGTACCCACGATCTTGTCCTTTTGATCACAACTCATAGCTCATGACAATAGGTGAGGATAAGAACGGAATTGAGAGCTTTTCCTTCCGACTCAGCTCCCTTTTTAGAGTCCGATGCAAAGGCCGCATCACTGCAGATCCATTCTTCTCTCACTCATGAACAAGATTCCAAGGTACTCAAACTCGTTAACTTGGGGCAGGATCTCATCCTGGACCCAGAGATCACACTCCACCATTTTCCGGGTAAAACCATGCACTCGGACATGGAGGTTCTGATTCCCATCCAAGTTGCTTCTCCCTCGGCTGTGAACTGATACAGTGAGAGCTGAAGAGCACATTAAGGCCAGCAAGACCACATCATCTGCATCAAACCAGATCCCCTCAACACCCTGACTGAGCCTAGAAATTCTGTCCATAAAAGTTATGAACAGAATCAGTGACCAAGGGCAGTCAGTAGTAAGTCAAACTTGTTTTCAGTAAAGGCTTGACAAATGTCAACAACTGTGATCCATCTGTATCTATCATTATGCACATTTTTGTCTCAGCCTTGACTCTGTCTCCGGGTCATATTGTTTGCTTGCTGCCAGTGCTATATTACTAAATAGGTTTGCACTTCACGTTAATAACTTAAGTGCTCCATTATTCAAAAAATATTTTTGCTAACCAGAAACTATAAAAGCATACGTGTTGCTATTTTTATAATATTTTCAGCAAAGTTATACAACTGTAGAAGCACATGAGGAAGTTATGTTGCGAGTTACAAATGCAGCTCAGCAGATCAGGGGCCTCATGTAACAACAGTTACGCGGCATTCCTACTGAAAATAGACGTACGTTCAAATCCAAAAAAGTACGTACTCCAGTAAAAATGTTGATGTATCAAAGTGTACGCACACACAAAGCCAAGCACATTTCTTTTTTTACATAGCAATCAACTTGAAATCGGTCCCAGATATCAGCGTGGCTTGGCACGCCGTGACCGTGCCCCCTTTTAAATACGCAAATCATATTGAAAGTAGCCATGCGCTTAAGCGCTGCACATTTTGGTCAATCACAAGTCAGTGGGAGGTGCTTCTTTCTGGTGTTTGGAGCAATCACCAGCAGGGTAAATTGCTGTGTGCTGCGGAAAATTGTAGGCTGAAATAAAAAAGAAATGGCTGAGCATCAGTAAGGTGAGGAAGAAGATGGATGTACATCGCCAAAACAGACCAGTGTTTAAAAACATATAGTCACTGCAGTTGGCTTATAGGCGGGTGGTCCCTCCTACCTCACCGCTTCATTTGTCCCCACCACGGAAGCACAGCGCTCGGTGCCAGCGGACGAAATTATGTAATTTTGCAATCTTTTAAATGTGACCATGTCAGCATATCATAAAATATAGGAAACACTTTGGCTCTTGTTTGACAACTCAATTTATTATTAGAACATAGGAGAGCTTCTTTCGCTAGCAGCCGTATGTTTATGTGACATCCTCCTCGGTCTCTGTGCCAGTGTGCGGAAACCACCCGCAAATGTTGTCCGCCTAACATAGCCAAGGAGTCCCAGGAACACGTTTTTGACAACAAAAGGTGGTAAAATAATCGCCTAGGTAAATTAATATATGTCCTTACAAATATGAATATAAGGCATGCATTGGCAAAAGAGCGAATGTTGTGCCTCTGCCTCCATCTTTTTTACATTGTTAAAATCAAAGGTTGGCAAAGCCAATAACCACCTTTTTATTTCGGCAAAGTATTCACAGCCAGTAGAAATGTACATACGTCAGCCATAAAGTTGGCGTAAGGCAGCGCACATTGCCACGTCAAAGTTAGTCTTGATGCATCTCATCTCTGCCGTGAAAAAGTTTTTTTGCCAGGTTTTTGTGTGCCAGCTATCTTGTTACATGAGGCCTCTGGTAATGACAATGTCCCACCACTAATGTTAAAAAGACCATTACTGAGATAGGCTCCAGCACCCCCCACGACAACCATGTTTTATTGTGCTTTCATAGAGCCTGTGTTGTCTTTCTCCCCTGGTTCAATCACCTGTCACTAAAGAACAACAATTTCCTTAATCAAATTGTTAAAGTGTCAAGCAAGTTAATTGGTGAGTTTTAGCTGTCTCCAGCCATCCTGTACAATAAACAGGTAGTACGGGTAGCTTCATCCATTTTAACTGTGTCTTACTACCTACGCAGCCTTTTTTCAGCTTCTCCCCTCTGGACGGAGGTTTTTAGTCCCAAAATGCAAAACAAAATGCTAGGTGCAGTTTTGTCTCAGCTGCCATAACATAACTAAACAAGCTGTAGTCCCTTAGTTGCCCATATATATTTTTTTTGTGTAATTTGTTATTCATTCATGGTATTTTATTCTGGCTTGTCCTTAACTATATCTAATTGGAACTCTGAGTACATTAAAAAATTCTTAATCTTACCAAATTTTGGTATTGCCTGTTATGTGGTAGGTATTTGTATTGCATGTCTAAGATTGTATTTTTTCCTGGATGTTTACTGAATGTCCTGATCTTGCTGGCTGCTAAACAAGTTTATCTTTGGGTACTAATAAAGTAACTTAACCTAACCTAACTCCTGGCTCCGACTCCTCACCCAAACGCTACTCGTAACAGGCATCGCAGCCATAACCAAAATTCTTTACCTTATCCTTTATCTACAATGCAGAATAATTTGGTTAAGAAAATGTTGATTCCCGGTTGCACAAAAGCCTTGCCACAAATGCAGTATTGAGATCTACACAAAAGGGAGCCTTGGTTACATCTGCAAACACTGCAGTGCGTGTGGTGTTGTGGTTTGTCTACATATGGGCCACTTCACAGACACATTCCTTTCACATTAGAAGTCAACATGTTATTGTAACATGAACAACTTCAATAAAACATTGGATTTTAACGACAAATTTGAGTTGGGTATCACAGCCTGCAGTGTGAGCGTAGTTTAGATGTCTGCAACAAATCTAATTTAAGGGTTTTGCTTTGCTCTGACTTTGCATTCATTGATTTTAGGTACTGATACATTCAGAGTCTGGCAGCTACAACTTACCACCATCGGAGAGTGTTGTCTTCGAAGTGGCCTTCTGCAAGACTGTCATGTTCAAAACCTGACACTCGTGCTGCATGTTTGGTGGCAACTGGCAGCTGCGAGGTATCTGAGCCATAAGATATTCAGCTCCACCGAGAAACATATCTAGATGTAAAAAAGAAGAATCCACAATCTATCAATTGGTAGGAAACAGGAGAACACGACGAACAAATCTTGAATGACTTCAGCTCAGTGATCATCTTAAAGGGTTTTGAAGTATAACGTGAATTATATTTATGTAGCGCTTTTCTCTAGTGACTCAAAGCGCTTTACAGTGAAACCCACAATCTAAGTTACATTTTAAACCAGTGTGGGTGGCACTGGGAGCATGTGGGTAAAGTATCTTGGACTAGGACACAACGACAGTGACTAGGATGGCGGAAGCGGGGATGGAACCTGAAACCCGAAAGATGCTCGCACAGCCGCTCTACCACCCGAGCTGTGCTGCTTGTTCTTTGGCTTAATTTGTATATTATTGATTGCAAAAAGAAACAGTCTGATAATAACCATAGAACTAGAAAGGGTGATGGCGACATACAAAAAACATCTATTGAGCCGGTCACGCTAATAAAACACCATGTTCTACATGGCAACAGACACACATCTTATTCATTTTAGAAAAAAAAACCATAAAACCCCACAAAGGGACAGTATGCAAACAAAATGAAAATAAGCCCACCAAGTGATTGATTCATTTTATATTATTTTAAATTATGCAGTGCTTAAAGGGGAACATTATCACAATTTCAGAAGGGTTAAAACCATTAAAAATCAGTTCCCATTGGCTTATTTTATTTTTCAAAGTTTTTTTCAAAATTTTACCCATCACGCAATATCCCTAAAAAAAGCTTCAAAGTGCTTGATTTTAACCATCGTTATATACACCCGTCCATTTTCCTGTGACGTCACACAGTGATGCCAATACAAACAAACAGCAAGGTATAGCGACATTAGCTCGGATTCAGACTCGGATTTCAGTGATAAGATAATTACTAACAACTATGAACTAGGTTTACAGCATATGAAATACATTTGGCAACAACATGCACTTTGAGAGTGCAGACAGCCCATTTCAGGCGCGCTAAGAACATATATTTTTCCACGATTTCAGCACTCAGGTTAACCATACCTAAATAGACACAAAATACTGCATTACACAAGACTACCCGAATGTACTCGAATGATTGAAAAAAATAAATGTTTTTAAGCTAAATTATTGGTAAACACAGTTTATGTATAATAATTTACGTAAAACTGCGAGTAATGAATAAAGTTTTCATCAATTAATATATTCTGTAGACATACCCTCATCCGCTCTCTTTTCCTGAAAGCTGATCTGTCCAGTTTTGGAGTTGATGTCAGCAGGCCAGGGAAGCTAGGGTTGATGGGGGGTTTAGCTCACTCGTCTGCGGGAACAAACTGCCGCCATTGCTTGCCATGCTACCGAGGTCCGTTGTCCCTGAATAGCTCACACACTCCGGCAGATTCAATGGGGGTCTGGCGGCAGATTTCTTTGATTTTATCGTTGGAAATGCATCTGCTTTGAGTGTCGCAGGATATCCACACATTCTTGCCATCTCTGTCATAGCATAGCTTTCGTCGGTAAAGTGTGCGGAACAAACGACTGACCATTTCGTCGGCTTTCCCCACACCCTCGTATTTTGAACAAATTTCATCCAATTTCTTGCCACTTTCGCATCTTTGGGCCACTGGTGCAACTTGAATCCGTCCCTGTTCGTGTTGTTACACCCTCCGACAACACACGACGAAAGTGAGAAAATGGCGGATTGCTTCCCGATGTGACGTCACGTTGTGACGTCATCGCTCCGAGAGCGAATAATAGAAAGGCGTTTAATTCGCCAAAATTCACCCATTTAGAGTTTGGAAATCGGTTAAAAAAATATATGGTCTTTTTTCTGCAACATCAAGGTATATATTGACGCTTACATAGGTCTGGTGATAATGTTCCCCTTTAACCTATTTTTTACTTGCCAGTTAAAAATTTTACTTTGCATGTACTAAATGATGCAATTTGCTTGTTCTAATTCTGTCCTCCATCCATCCATCCATCTTCTTCCGCTTATCCGAGGTCGGGTCGCGGGGGCAGCAGCCTAAGCAGGGAAGCCCAGACTTCCCTCTCCCCAGCCACTTCGTCCAGCTCTTCCTGTGGGACCCCGAGGCGTTCCCAGGCCAGCCGGGAGACATAGTCTTCCCAACGTGTCCTGGGTCTTCCCCGCGGCCTCCTACCGGTCGGACGTGCCCTAAACACCTCCCTAGGGAGGCGTTCGGGTGGCATCCTGACCAGATGCCCGAACCACCTCATCTGCTAATAAACAAAAATGTCTGGGTTTTTCAACTGTAAATATAATACACACATTGAACAACTCTGAATGGGCACTAGTCCATTTCAGGCAACTTTAATTAATTGTTGTACTAGGTTGCTGAGATGCAGGTGACTCATTAGAGAAACAAAACTGAAAGTAACAACAACAGTGAGTTTCAGTACAGAATGATCCATTGATCCAATGATCCATACAGTGCATCCGTAAAGTATTCCCTGCTCTTCACTTTTTCCATTCTACACACAATACTCCATTATGACAATGTGATTTTTTTTAGAGATTTTTGCAAGTTCATCAGAAATAAAAATCTACGAAACCACTTTTATATAAGTAGTTACAGCTTTTTCCATGAAGCTCAAAACTGAGCTCAGGTGCATTCTATTTCAACTGATCATCCTTGAGATGTCCCTACAGCTTCATTGGATTCTATCTGTGGTAAATTCAGGACATGATTTGGAAAGGCACAGACCTGTCTACATATGGGGTCCCACACTTGACAGCGCATAGCAGAGTCCAAGGAATTGTCTTTAGACCTCTGAGACAGGATGGTCTCGAGGCACAAACCTGGGCAAGGGTACAGAAAAATATCTGCAGCCTTGAAGGTCCCAATGAGCAGAGTGGCCTCCATCATTCGTAATAAACGTTTGGAACTACCAGGGTCCTTATGTAACAACCTTGTGTTAGCACAGAAACATGGCGTACAGCCTTTTTCATGGCAAAGATGAGATATATCAAGCCTGATGTTGATGTGGAAATTTGCGTTACCTCACGACAACTTCATAGCTGCCGTATGCACATTTCTACTGGCTGGGGATACTTTAACGACACACAGAGATGGTCATTCAAGCATTGCCAACATTTGATGGTTATGGTTATGATTTTTGTTATAGACATGTTTAACCAAGATTTCAACAATATAAAACAGATCGAGGCGAGGACATAAAATTCACTGGAGTCTATCCTTATTACATTATTCCATCCATCCATTTTCTACCGCTTATTCCCTTTGGGGTCGCGGGGGGCGCTGGAGCCTATCTCAGATACAATCGGGCGGAAGGCGGGGTACACTCTGGACAAGTTATTTTCACATGAAACTCCAATCTGGCTGTAAGCAGTACTAACACAATGGGTTTAGTTGTAAATTACACAAATTATATTTATATTAGGGGTAATCAGAGTCACTCACCTCTGCTAAAGTTATACGTATCATACCACAACGACTATCTTTTCAAACCAGGTGCAGCACTATCTTATTTTTGATTCTCTTCGTCTGTTTTGGCCATGCACATCCATCTTCTTTTTCAAGTTCTTTCTGATCCGACAGTTTCTTTCCATTTTAGCATGTGTTCAATTCTCAGAGACATCCCAGCAATGACAGTTTGCTGGAATCAAGAGAAAAAAATTTAAGCCTGATTGGGCAGCGTTTTCAGCACTCAAGCACATGGCTACTTTCAATATGATTTGCATTTTTATAAGGGGGCGTGGCCTGGGCATGTGCACTTTAATACATCTGAATTATTACTTGCGCATGTAGTTTTCTAAGTTTATTTTTAGTAGGAAATCCATGCACCTCTAGTTAAATGAGGCCCTTGGAATCTTCCTGTAGCTGGCCGGTCATCTAAACTGAGTGATCAGGGGAAAAGTGCCCTAATCACGGAAGTGACCAAGAACCCGACAGTCACACTGTCAAAGCTACAGCATTCCTCTGTGGATAAATTTCCAGAAGGACATCTTTGCAGCAATCCACCAATCAGGCCTGTATAGTCGAGTTGCCAAACGAAAGCCATTACTGAGTAAAAAGCACATGGCAGCCTGCTTGGAGTTTGCCAAAATGCACCTGAAAGACTCTCAGACCATGACAAAACAAAATTCTCTGGTCTGATGAGACAACGATTGAACTCTTCTGCGTGATAGCCATGTGTCATGTTTGGAGGAAACCAGACACTGCTCATCACCAGGCCAATACCATCCCTACAGTGAAGCATGGTGGTGGCAGCATCATGCTGTGGGGATGTTTTTCAGTGGCAGGAAATGGAAGATTCTAGTCAGGACAGAGGGAACGATAAATGCAGCAATGTACAGAGACACCATGGATGAAAACCTTCTTCAGAGCGCTCTTGAATTCAGACTGGGTCGACGGTTCATCTTTCAGCAAGACAATGACCATAAGCACACAGCCAAGATATATAAAAGGAATGGTTATGGGACAACTCTGTAAATGTCCTTGAGTGACCCACCCAGAACCCAGACTTAAATCTGATTTAACATCTCTGGAGAGATCTGAAAATGGCTGTGCACCAACGCTTTGCATTCAATGTGATGGAGCTTGAGCGGTACGGCAAAAAGCAATGGCCAAAATTGCCTAAAGATAGGTGTGCCTAGCTTGTGGCATTGTGTTAAAAAACACATGAGGCTGAAATTGATGCCAAAGGTGCATATAGAACGTATTGAGCAAATACTGTGAATACTGATGGACATGTGATTTCTTAGTTTTTTATTTTCAATACATTTGCAAAAAAAGCACAAAAAAATGTTTTCACATTGTCGTTATGGAGCAGTGTGTGTAGAATTTTGAGAAAAAAAATACATTTATTCCATTTTGGAATAACGCTGCCTGTAACATAACACAATGTAGTAAAGGAAAATACTTCAAAAAATAAATACATCAACTTTTGTACTTCATCACTTGCTTAAGATGTGATGCAACTTCCTGTGTATCATGTGACTTGTGGAATAGGCCACAAGAGGCTAATGTGTTCGGGTAACAGGACTGAGTGAAAATCCAGGGACATAAATGCGAATTATAACTAAATACATATTTTCTGAAAAAGAAAATAAACAAAAAGTATTGTTGGGATAAAGAATAAAACAAATATGTAAATATATATATATATATATATATATATATATATATATATATATATATATATATATATATATATATATATATATATATATATATATATTTCTGAAGGACTTACATTTTTATATTTAATTCTAAAGTATTTTCCGAAGACCACCAACAAGTACTATTTTTACCAGTATTTAAGGTAGTTTAAATTACAGTAGTTGTTTAAATTGTATTTATCAAATATGCAATCCGATCTATGTTCATGACATTTTGATTAGTAAAACAATTATTTTCCACTTAATTGTATTGCACAATTAAAAAAATGTTTTCTTGGCGACACAAATGTCACCAATTCAAGGCACTATTTTCTATAGAAATGTGTTGGCTATCATGTTGGAACAGTTTTGACATCCATCCTTAATGTGCTTTGCATTACCTTCACTTGACAGTCCACTCGGCTCAGCTTTCACAGTGAAGATTCTCCGCACACTACATGAGGCAAACAATGTGATGCCGTCCAGGCTCAAAAATCCTGCAGCCTTGAACAACTCTCGAGTGAATGACCCGAGGTCGACAAACAAAGTAGTCCACTGTGACAAGAGCGAAAGAATCTTGTTCACATTTCAACACTGATGGTAAAAAACACAGAGCTCACATAAAAATAATGACAATGTCTGAGATATACTCACAATATTGCGTTTCACTCCTGAAAGAGGTATTTTTGCATGCCAGAGTGTGGCAGACAAGTCTTTATGCACAGTGGACAAGTAGAGGCGTCTTTTCAGGTGGCCGACATCAGTTACTCTGAGGCACAACAATGTGAATGATCAAACTCGGGTAAAATATAATAACCATGACTTTAGGCCAATACTGCTTAAATGGTGGGCTGGACCTCCTGGAAGACGTTCAGTATTAGTGTTTATATTCATGCTTGAACAATACACAAGCATTGGGGAAAGCAGTGCTTATGCTAAACAACAGGCTTAAGCCAGTAGAAGAAGTACACAGGAACATGTGTACACAGCTAATGGAGAAGTTTCTAACAGGAATGAAAAGAAAATAGGAAACAGAGGCAAGGAAAATACAATAAATAACAATAACATAATACAAAGATCAGGAAATACAAAGGATCATACATAACCCTTTGGTTTACGATGTGTTGTATATGTAAAAACTCTGACAGCATCAAACAAACAACTTTAAAACGTTTGAATGTTATCACGTTACGTGTATAAAAACGCACATCCCAGTGAATCATTTGCACCTTTTTCTCTGGAGAATCAAAACTCAGCAGACTCATTTTAAATGTTACAAATTTTGTTAATAAACATGACATACAAATTGTGAGAGATTTCCATAAGCAGGTGATTGTACGCAGAATGCTGGGGTCCGCATTATTACAGTATATAATGGGTTCTCAACAGTGTTGGGACTAACGCGTTACTTACTGTAACGCCGTTAGTTTCGGCGGTAACTAGTAATCTAACGCGTTATTTTTTTTTATTCAGTAATTTAGTTACCGTTACTACATGATGCGTTACTGCGTTATTTTACGTTACTTTTGATGTAGTATCGGCTAGAAACAGAAGCGCTGCGGTGTCGTTCTTCTGAATCTTCCTCTGTCACAAGCCGGAGAGAAGAAAAGAGGCGCGGTCTATGTGTGTGTGGGTGTGGGTGTGGGGAAAAAAAGTTGTTGGCACGTTCAGTCCACACACAGCGTGGTCATGGCGAGCGGAGTATTGGAGGAGCTTGAACGCCCCCGCCATTGAATCGGTGTGTTTATAAGTGCAGACTCGGTTGTGCAAAACGAGGGTTTTAAACACATGCTGAACGTGCTTGAACCACGTTACGACATCCCGTCGCGCACCCACTTCAGCAATAAGATTGTGCCAGATCTTTATGAGCAGGAGAAGAAAAAAGTTGTGGATGAACTATCCCGAGCATCATCTGTTGCGCTCATGACAGACGGGTGGACGTCCAGCGGAACTATAAGCGCTCACTTCATCAAAGCAGACTGGGAGATGAGAAGACACGCCCCCTCTACGAGAGTCACCTTGCGCAGGTACTGACACAAGCAGTGGAGGACTGGAAGATAAAGATATCCCAGTCACACGTGATAATGCCAAAAATCAAATAATTACAGAGAATGAGGCAGGACTGGGACCACAGATAGGTGCTTTGCACATGTAGTGAATTTGGCATCACAGAAGGGAATCTCAGTCAATAGGATGGAGCGCCTCTTTGGGAGGATCAGGAAGGTTTCTTACTTCCACCCAAGCACAACAGCTGCTCATGTGCTTAAGACAAAGCAAGAAATGCTAAAGCTGCCTGCTCATACATGATGTCCCAACGAGGTGGAACTCCACTTATATGTTGGAGCAGCAGGCAGCTATATACTCTGCATTGACCCACAACACCCTGAAAACAAATGTCACCCTGTCTGATGATGATGTGAGAGTGGCAGGTGAGGTCCTCCAGGTGCTTAAACCCCTCAAAAGTGTTCCATCTCTACTGAGCACTGAAACTTCACCATCTGTGTCAATGATCCTGCCACTGAAAACAAGTATTCTACAATCCATGGCTCCAAGTGTGGAAGACAGCAGCATCACTCCAGATGTCAGGCTTTATGTTTCAAGGAAGATGATGTGCCTTCTTATGTTGCACTTTAACTTGTTTTTTATTCATGGTCATTGGTCCAAGTTTAAAGAAAGGAGGAATGCCTTTTTATGTTGCACTGTTTTTCATTAATTATGTTAAAAGGAAAATAAAAATGTATGTCAAGTTGATCAACAGATTGTATTATTCTCCAGTGCAATAACAGTACTGAAATGAAGGCAAAAAGGGCATTAATGGGAGCTTTAAAAAAAAAAGAAGAAAAAAAGAAGTAACTAAATAGTTACTTTTCACAGTAACGCATTACTTTTTGGTGTAAGTAACTGAGTTAGTAACTGAGTTACTTTTGAAATAAAGTAACTAGTAACTGTAACTAGTTACTGGTTTTCAGTAACTAACCCAACATCAATAGTATTTCAATTCAGGGGGGCGTGAAAACACGTCTGTCCCTTGGGTGGGCGAGGGGGCATGACAGAAAATAATTGAGAACGTTGCTATTATAGACACACTTATCAGTGCTGTGAAAGGAACAGGAACTCCTCGCCTGATTCTGAGAAATATATAAATGCAAGCAGAATTTACAAGCTTCCTATCTTTCCCACATGATTTGTAAGCTAGAGAACAAGCTGCATAATTGGGGTTAAGAAGGTCTTTTTTAACCTAAATAAATACTGCACTAAAACAACAAAATATTACCTACTGAAATGATTGCTTGACACCATAAAATCCTACTTAAGAAATAACAGTTGTAGACTTTTTATCTTTCAAAATGCTCAATAAAAAACACGTCATAATAATCGTTAATTTATTCAACTAATTTATTAGGGGCAGCACATCAGGAAATCGGGGTTCTAATCTGTTTGAAGATGTGGAGTTCTCCCAGTGCTTGCGTGGGTTTTCTCCTTCCACATAACAAAAACATGCATGTCAGGCCACCCAGAGACTATACTCCAGGGGTGTCAAACGAATGGCAGACAGGCCCGCAAGATGAGTTTGCTAAGTATAAAGATGAGCTGCAATTTTTTAATGAAAAAAAACTGCTCTTGAAAATGTGTCTACTGGATGTCGCAATAGCAATACAAGTATTACCCACGTCACAAATGACACTGTTTTAAGATGACGTGTCAGCTGACTTTAAGCGCCCTCTGGATTGGCTGTCACTACTCCAATCAGTTCACGTGCAAGCAATCAGCTGCTCCTGTTGTGGCTGACAGCAGATGGGGGCAGACTGATACAGTAGGGACATACAATACCTTCTTCCATTGTAAATTATTCACTCAACGGACAACATAAAACAGTAAGATGCAAAGACTTAAGTCAACATTACCATCATCTTTATAGTTAGAGTGCCGTCCAACGCTCACAATTGGTTGACGACGCGATGCACAGTCTTAACTCCATTGTAAAAATGGGTGTTTCTACATGGGTTGTTTGTTCTGTTTTATTGTATGCTTATATCTACCATGTTCACATTGATTACGTTTGTGGTAATGTTACCTTGATTTCAGCTACGGCGTCATCTTGATAATTTTGTTGTTTTTATTATAACTGTAATATTTGAAATGATGATAAATTGATGTGTTGTGGCAGTTGCGGATGTCACCAATGCGGCGGTTTGAGGAAACACTCGGTTGCTTTTTCAAACACGTCTTTAATGGTGAACTGCTAACATAAGAATGCTAAACAGGAAGTGCTTAAAGTTTAGTGGCTTTGTAAATACACTGAGACAAAGTCTAAGTTTATGTGTTCTTCATGGTGTTTTTAAAACGGCACCAATTCTTTTCCTCAGAAATTTCAACTAATTCGAAGTGTTTATTTGTAATATGTACATTTTCAGAATGTACTTGTTCTATTTTTGATCAAAGTAAAACAAAGAAAACAACCTGAAGTTGTCTTTATTTTTAAGTTATTAGGCCATGATTTTACCAGTCCAGCCCACACGGGAATAGATTTTCCTCTATGCGGCTCCTGATCTACACAACTGCTCTAGTCTAACAGTCCACAAAGTGGGAGTAAATGGTTACAGCATATGGCATATGTATACTGTGATCGACTGGCGACCAGTCCAGGGAGTGTCAACCTCTCTCACCGTTAGGGTTGCACGATTATGGCCAAAATATCAGGGGTTAGTGCATGTGTCTCACAATACAAGGTCCTGAGTAGTCCTGAGTTCAATCCCGGGCTCGGGATCTTTCTGTGTGGAGTTTGCATGTTCTCCCCGTGACTGCGTGGGTTCCCTCCGGGTACTCCGGCTTCCTCCCACCTCCAAAGACATGCACCTGGGGATAGTTTGATTGGCAACACTAAATTGGCCCCAGTGTGTGAATGTGAGTGTGAATGTTGTCTGTCTATCTGCGTTGGCCCTGGGATGAGATGGCGACTTGTCCAGGGTGTACCCCGCCTTCCGCCCGAATGCAGCTGAGATAGGCTCCAGCACCCCCCGCGACCCCAAAAGGGACAGATGGTAAAAAATGGATGGATGGATATTAAAGTCCCAATTATTAATCACAATTTTTTACTTATTAATTAAAACATATTTACTTGCACTTTATATTATAAACAGTTTGAGAACTTGGCTTTCATTTCAAAAGGAAACTATAAAATAATTTATTAAAAATAAAATTAAATGTACAACAGACAAAAGGCTAACTAAAACAAATACCGTATTTTTCGGAGTATAAGTCGCACCTGCCGAAAATGCATAATAAAGAAGGAAAAAAACATATATAAGTCGCACTGGAGCCCGGCCAAACTATGAAAAAACTGCGACTTATAGTCCGAAAAATACGGTATGCCATTGCAGAGTGCGATCATATGGTGCAAGCATGTAAAAAAATCAGATTATGCATAAGATGCACATACGAAGGTATGTTATGATTGTACTACTCACAGTATATAAAGACATCTGTCTTTGGCCTAATAAAACGTTATTATGTCCGTTATTTGCCGTGTCTTTGAGAGGTGGATGGATACGGAGTTCCTCGGTACACAGTTGATGTTACGGTCGTCTGTATTTTAGGCACCCGCACTTTAGTAGCTGTTCGTCGGGGCATTGCGTGGACTATGTTAGCAACCAGCTTTACAGTGCGGATGGTGTTTGAGAAAAGAAGGGAAGTGTTAGTAATGCATAACGTGTCTCCGTAACTCAATATTTTGTTTAGATGTGCACACCAACGCAACTTTGGTTTACTGGTTTATCTCTGCGGGAACAGTTCCTGGTTTCGGGAATTGTCGGAAGTGCCTAGAAAACAGCGAGGCGAGCGGTCGTGTTCCGGGGTTAAAAAGCATGTCCGTTGGTACCCCGTGGGTAACTCTGCTGGAGGGGAGGGCACTGATGTAATAATACATTAATTTTTCTTAATATTCGGTAGCTACTGGCTGATCTACCGTCAACCTCTGTTGTCACTTTCTTACTCGCGCTCACATGAGCCCACTGTGACTGTCTATCGATCGCCCCCTATTGGTTGGCAGACTGTTGGTTGTGAACATGGTTGGTTTGAAATGCCTGTTTTTTAAATCTTAATATCGCCGACGATCACTAGGGTTGTCAAAAAAAAAAGATTTTCGAATGAACCGCGATTCTTACCTGTAATGATTAAAAAAATAAACTTTTTTTTTTTTTTTATCTGTCCTGTCTAAACACTCAGGCAAATCATATTGTTGATGTAGATGCCTACATCTGCTGTACAGATTTATTTTAGATAAGAGAAGTGTGGGATTCTTCTCTTGTTCCCTCATTTGTATCGGACTTTATTAAATGTTTGGGTAGAATTTTATTCAACAAAACCAGTAATCTGGTAATACAGAAATTCATCACAGCTGTTATGTATTTTATGAAGGAATGTAGTTAATCATTGAACTGGCACCCAATGTTATTGAAAAAGTATGAATGTTAAATCAAGAATTGTTTTGAATCGAGAATCGATTCTGTATCGAATTTTTACCCCGGAGAATGAAATCGTGTGGTGCCCAAAAATGTACAGCCTTAATGATCATCCTCATTTAATTGTTGCTGCAAAAATCGTGATCACGATTAAAATTCGATTAAGAGTCCAGCCCTGGTCCAGGTTGTACCAGGAGTGAATTAGAGAAGCAAATTATATTTGTATATCACTTTTCTCTCTAGAGACTCAAAGCGCTTTACATAGTGAAACCCATTATCTACATCCTTAAGCTACATTTGAACCAGTGTGGATGGCACTGGGAGCAGGTGGGCAAAGTGTCTTGCCCAAAGACGCAACGGCAGTGCCTAGAATGGCTGGAGCGGGGATGAAACCTGAAACCCTCAAGTTGCTAGCGAGGCGGTTCTCCCAACCGAACCACACCGCCCCATATGTATATATTAAAATAGATATAAAGACTGCTGGAATAGTTTCTTTCCAGTACAGAAAACCTGTTAAACTTACACAAGCTCCATTGAAAAATCTTTGTCAGGAGGAATTTTCACTTGAATGGCCAAGAATCTCTGGAGAAGCCCAACTAAGGAATAGAGTAATATTGTCACACAATTAAATAGCATGGGTGTAGAGTAGTAGTAGTATCGGTAACTTACGAGTCATTTTCCCATTTCCTGGCATTTGCATCTTCACTGACTTGCAGCTCCCATCCAGACAGTAAACAAATCCTTTAACTTCTTTGTCATATTCCTGGGAAGAGACAGAAGCTTAGTAGATGAATGAAAGTCTATCGGCCATTGTCAGCTCTATTAGAACATGCATACACAATATAGTTCATTATTGTTCAGAAGCCTCGATAGTAAAGAAATGAATAACCAAGTAATACTGTCATGTTGTTCATTTACATGGACTTATTTCCCTGCAAAGACGTTCCGTTCCGCTTGATGGCGGCCATTTTTTTTCTTTTCAAACCTTTATCTAATTTTACACACGTCAGTGTGTGTCAGTCCCCTAAAAGTGTGTATCTATGCAATATTTGTGGGAATTTTGCCAGACAACGCTTTCAGCTGTGAGTGAAGTTTCAAGTCAGTCTGACTAATAAGGTCAAACCTTGAGGTTTAATAAAAGTGTCACTAAGTGGTGTATTTATCATAAAAGTTTTAGCACAGCCAACACAGTTGAAGTGCATGTTTTGGTAAAATGATACCTTCTTGTTCAGGAATAGTAGTAGTGTACTGATTTATGCACTTGTTTTACTACTAGGGTGAAAAAATACATCTATAAAGCTGTGTTAAGTAAGTAAGTAAGTACATTTTATTTATAAAGCGCTTTTCACAGATAAAATCACAAAGCGCTGTACAAAACATAGGTGAAGTAAAAACAACAAGTCAATTAAAACAACAGAGTCAACATCATAAAAAGGATACAAAGTGGATTAAAAATGAAAGTTAAAAGGTGCATTAACTAAAAGCTTTACTAAAAACAGAAGTTTTCAAATGTTTCTTAAAAGTTTCAACACAGTCAAGATCACGAAGCGACTGGTGCAAATTGTTCCAGAGTCTGGGAGCTATACCCTGGAATGACAGGTCTCCACGGGTTTTAAAACAAGTTTTCGGGATCTTTAGAAGACCCTGGCCTGAAGACCGGAGGCTGCGCCATGAAGAGTAGGGGCATAGCAAGTCAGTGATGTACTGAGGGGCCCCACAATACAACGCACGGAATGTCAGGACTAACATTTTAAACTCAATGCGGAATTTAACTGGAAGCCAATGAAGACTGGATAGATTGGCATGAGCAGACTCTTTTTCCTGAGGAAGCTTAGGTCCTTTAATGTGTGCAGCAAGCTGTTGGAGATAGTTTATCAGTCTGTTGTGGCCAGTGCCCTGTACTTTGCAGTGATTGGTTGGGGCAGCAGCACCAGCAAAAGGGACTCAAACCGGATTGACAAACTGATCCGGAAGGCCGGCCAAACTATTGGCAAGCAGTTGGAGGCGTTTGTGTCAGTGAGGGACAGGAGGACACTGGACAAACTGCTGGTCATCATGGACAATCCTGCCCACCCACTCCACCAGACAATTGAGGGACAGCGGAGTTCATACTCCAACAGGCTCCTTCAGCTTCGTTCCCACAGTGTTCGATTCAAAAACTTCTTCATTCCGCACTCCATCCAGCTGTATAATCACTCGCCATACAGCAACAGATTATCTGTCTATTACCTGACACCTTCTATGTTGGCTACTTCTTTGTTTTTATGTCTATTTTCTATGTTCGGTTGGATTTACTCTCTATTTTATGCTGCAGCTGTCACATATACTGTAATATTGTACATGGTAATTGTTGTATATTGTATATATGATATAGAAATGATATAATATTATATATCAGTATATATAATATACTGTACATATATTATGTAAATATTACGTATATATCAAATCAAATCAAATCAACTTTATTTATAGAGCACATTTAAAATTTACCACAGGGGTAGCCAAAGTGCTGTACAATGAGCAGGTTAAAAGATAAAACGAGTACCGAGCAAACACAACACAACACAAACAGAACACGATAAAAAATAAATAATTAAAATAGAATTAATAAAAACATAAAAACATAAAAACAGGATCACAGCAGGTGTATTATGGGGCGCCATTGCAGGATGGATATCACTCAGTGTTAAAAGCCATGGAATAAAAGTATGTTTTTAAGAGAGATTTAAAAACAGGAAGAGAGGAGGCTTGTCTAACACTCAGGGGTAGGTCGATCCAGAGCTTGGGAGCAGCAACGGCGAAAGCTCTGTCACCTCTAAGCTTCAGCCTTGTGTCAGGGACCGTCAACAGCAGCTGATCGGCTGATCTTATATATATGTTATCTTTTATATCACTATATTTAGTCTATTTATACCCGCATTGTCCTTTCCATCCTTACACTTTCCATTATTGTAACTGAGCTACTGTGTGGAACAATTTCCCTTGTGGATCATTAAAGTGTGTCTAAGTCTAAATCTAAGTCTAAGTCTAGAACGGGGCTGATATGGGCTGTTCTGGGTGCACCGGTCAAAAGTCTGGCAGCCGCATTTTGTACAGTCTGAAGTCTCTTTAGCGTTGACTTGTTGAAAAGGGTGAAGAGAGAATTGCAATAGTCAATATGAGACGAAATGAACGAGATCCAAGTCTTTAGCGTTGACTTGTTGAAAAGGGTGAAGAGAGAATTGCAATAGTCAATATGAGACGAAATGAACAAGATCCAATTTTGACAACAAATTTCTCACTTTAGAAATATTTCTGAGATGATAAATACAGTTTTTGGTCAGTTGACGGCAGAGACCCTCCAAAGACATGGACTGATCAAACACAACCCCAAGGTTTCTGAGGCTGCTTTTAACAGATGCACCCCCCCAGAGTGAAGTGAAGTGAATTATATTCATATAGCACTTTTCTCTAGTGACTCAAAGCGCTTTACACAGCAAAACCCAATATCTAAGTTACATTTAAACCAGTGTGGGTGGCACTGGGAGCAGGTGGGTAAAGTGTCTTGCCCAAGGACACAACAGCAGTGACTAGGATGGCGGAAGCGGGGATCGAACCTGCAACCCTCAAGTTGCTGGCACGGGGCCACTCTAGCAACCAAGTGAAATGTGTTACTGCTTAGCATTTTTACAATATTATACTTTTTTCCTCACTTTCTGTATGGACGACTGTCCCCCAAAAAGTTTCCACCTGGCGACAGGATCTTTGCCTTGCCCACTAAAGACCTCCACCACAGCTCCACCCTGCAGCACATCAAAGTGTATTCATCGTTAGCTTAAAGCTATCGGTTGTGTTAGCTAGCAGGAACGTAAATACTTACCTGGTAGTTATGCTTAAACATTTCCCCACGGTGGTCAGTTATTGTACTCGGCAACGGAATTTTAAAGTGACTCTTCACATTAGAATAATGCCTGGGAGTAAAAACGTAACAAACAGGTGTAAAGTTTGCTAAGCGCTGCGTTCGTCTCCATGGTTACCTAACGCTAGCAAAAAAAAGGTAGGCGCTGTACTCTCCGCCAATCAGATATCTTGTTACAAGAGAGATTGCACCAATCAGAGGCTGAGAAGGGATTTTTTGGAAGGTTCCCGGATGTTGGGTAGTACTTCCTTCCGCGTCTCAATAGTTTGTTTTTACATCTGTAAATAAAGATGAACAAAGCAACTGTTTTCATTCCTCGTCCGGACATATTTAAAGACGGAAGAGCATGTGAGGTATTTGTAAACATGATGTCAACAGTGCGTGTGTTCTTTATTTGTTAGTACATGATGTTGAGGAATGTTAATATAGTATTTATCAGAGGTGGGACCAAGTCATTGTTTTGCAAGTCACAAGTAAGTCTCAAGTCTTTGCCCTCAAGTCCGAGTCAAGTCCCGAGTCAAGACAGGCAAGCCCCGAGTCAAGTCCAAAGTCAAGACTGGAAAGTCTCAAGTCAAGTCGTAAGTCCTGCATTTTGAGTTTCGAGTCCTTTCAAGTCCTTTTAACCACAGACTAATATATTAACACAGATTGTGTATGCTTTTCAAACGCTGTATTTATTAATTAAAACAAGTGCATTTTAAATTGCAGGAAAGAAAATTGTGCTGACATTGCACTTTATAATAGCACTATTAACCAGTCATTTTAAACATTAACTCATTCCTTTACAGAACAAACACATTGAAAAATAAAGTGCAAATGTACTTATTTGTACAAAAGTGTTAACATTGAAAAAACATGACATATACGTGAACATAACAAAAAAGTTGTACTTTTTATATGTCAGGGCCCTATGCTGCATTGCATTTGCAAAAGACCAAATTAGCCAAGAGTCTGTCAGTCATTTGTGCACGATGGGGGCGTAGTATGATGCCACCATGGCTGAAAACTCGCTCCACTGGAGCACTGGAGGCAGGCACTGCCAAGACTCTCATGGCCACTCGGAACAGTGAAGGAAGAGTCTTCATGTTCAATGCCCAGAACAAAAGGGGGGAGAGAGTTGTTTTGGGTTGGTGCACTACTTGTAAGTGTATCTTGTGTTTTTTATGTTGATTTAATTAAAAAAAGAAAAGAAAAAAAAATTATTTCTTGTGCGGCCCGATACCAATCGATCCACGGACCAGTAGCGGGCCGCGGCCCGGTGGTTGGGGACCACTGAGGTAAACAACCAACAGTATGTCAGAAAGCTAGCTAAAACGGTACACATATTCCTAATATAGTATACATTTTAACTGACCTTTATTTTACTATTTTTGTCTTTTTTTAGGTGGCTAAAATACGCGGTGCTGCTGACCGCCGTCTAACGTTACGTGTGATATATTGACTAACGTAACCCTGCTTAAAAAAAATCACTGAACAAAAAGTATGAATAAGGTAGTGAACTGCAACAGATTCCCGTGTTTGCAATAACGTTATAACGTTAGCAGTGAGTTTACAGCCTCACTGATTTAACTACACAGCAAATAAAAGTCACGTTACTTAGCCAATAAACGTTATCTTACATTCAAAACTTACCGTTCTTTGTGCAACTTCAAATGCCGGACGAAGTTGGAAGTTGTTGCCTCTCCATCAGTAATTTTCGAACCGCATGTGTTGCATACTGCAAACCGTTTTGTGTTGACCACCTCGTAATTTTTATACCCAAACAAAATTATTTTAGGTATAATTTTTTGTTCACTGGCGTGTGGTTTGGACATGTCTTCTTCGTTGGTTGTCCTGCAATTTGATTGGATGAATGCTGTGTGATGAAAACAAAGTAGATCTAATTTGATTGGCTGTTGTACTGAGAGCACACCAGCTGACACACGCAACGCTGATAAACAAGTACACAATGAAAAATACGGAGCGCTCCCGAATAACTTTTTCATCTTTGGGTTTTGGGGAAAGTAGCAAGTCATGTCAAGTCATGTCAATTCAAAAGGCTCAAGTCCAAGTGAAGTCACAAGTCATTGATGTTAAAGTCTAAGTCGAGTTGCAAGTCTTTTTACATTTTGTCAAGTCGAGTCTAAAGTCATCAAATTCATGACTCGAGTCTGACTCGAGTCCAAGTCATGTGACTCGAGTCCACACCTCTGGTATTTATTAAGCCCTATTTTTTAAAAGTACTGCTGTTTTACCTGACATGCTTTACTACAATGGTCCCCAACCACCGGTGCGGGGCGTGACGCATTTGCTACCGGGCCGCACAGAAACATTAATTGATTTATTAATTTGTCATTTTTTTGAATTTATTTTTTATTTTTTTGTCCTGTCCAGCTTCTCAAGCAAATCATATAGTTGATGTAGATGCCCATATCGGCTGTTCAGATTTACTTTACAAAAGAGAAGTCCATCCATCCATCCATTTTCTACCGCTTATTCCCTTTTGGGGTCGCGGGGGGCGCTGGAGCCTATCTCAGCTACAATCGGGCGGAAGGCGGTGTACACCCTGGACAAGTCGCCACCTCATCGCAGACAAAAGAGAAGTGTAAGACATTAATTAATTCAAACCGCATTTTCTCTGACTTAACTTTCGCCTGTCCCACTAAACCAGCGTTTCTCAAAGTGTGGGGCGCGCCCCACTGGTGGGGAATAGAGACATCAATCAATCAATCAATCTTTATTTATATAGCCCTAAATCACAAGTGTCTCAAAGGGCTGCACAAGCCACAACGACATCCTCGGTACAAAGCCCACATACGGGCAAGGAAAAACTCACCCCAGTGGGACGTCGATGTGAATGACTATGAGAAACCTTGGAGAGGACCGCATATGTGGGTAACCCCCCCCCCCCCTCTAGGGGAAACCGAAAGCAATGGATGTCGAGTGGGTCTGACATAATATTGTGAGAGTCCAGTCCATAGTGGATCCAACATAATAGTAAGAGTCCAGTCCATAGTGGGGCCAGCAGGACACCATCCCGAGCGGAGACGGGTCAGCAGCGTAGAGATGTTCCCAGCCGATGCACAGGCGAGCGGTCCACCCCGGGTCCCGACTCTGGACAGCTAGCACTTCATCCATGGCCACCGGACCTGTGCCCCCCCCCCCCCTCAAGGAAAAGGGGAGCAGAGGAGAAAAGAAAAGAAACGGCAGATCAACTGGTCTAACAGGGGGGCTATTTAAAGGCTAGAGTATACAAATGAGTTTTAAGATGTGACTTAAATGCTTCTACTGAGGTAGCATCTCTAATTGTTACCGGGAGGGCATTCCATAGTACTGGAGCCCGAATAGAAAACGCTCTATAGCCCGCAGACTTTTTTTGGGCTCTGGGAATCACTAATAAGCCGGAGTTCTTTGAACGCAGATTTCTTGCCGGGACATATGGTACAATGCAATCGACAAGATAGGACGGAGCTAGACCGTGTAGTATTTTATACGTAAGTAGTAAAACCTTAAAGTCACTTCTTAAGTGCACAGGAAGCCAGTGCAGGTGAGCCAGTATAGGCGTAATATGATCAAACTTTCTTGTTCTTGTCAAAAGTCTAGCAGCCGCATTTTGTACCAACTGTAATTTTTTAATGCTAGACATAGGGAGACCCGAAAATAATACGTTACAGTAGTCGAGACGAGACGTAACGAACGCATGAATAATGATCTCAGCGTCGCTAGTGGATAAAATAGAACGAATTTTAGCGATATTACGGAGATGAAAGAAGGCCGTTTTAGTAACACTCTTAATGTGTGATTCAAACGAGAGAGTTGGGTCGAAGATAATACCCAGATTCTTTACTGATTCGCCTTGTGTAATTGTTTGGTTGTCAAATGTTAAGGTGGTATTATCAAATAAATGTCGGTGTTTAGCAGGACCGATAATCAGCATTTCCGTTTTCTTGGCGTTGAGTTGCAAGAAGTTAGCGGACATCCATTGTTTAATTTCATTAAGACACGCCTCCAGCTGACTACAATCCGGCGTGTTGGTCAGCTTTAGGGGCATGTAGAGTTGGGTGTCATCAGCATAGCAATGAAAGCTAACACCGTATTTGCGTATGATGTCGCCTAGCGGCAGCATGTAAATACTAAAGAGTGCAGGGCCAAGAACCGAACCCTGAGGAACTCCGCACGTTACCTTAACATAGTCCGAGGTCACATTATTATGGGAGACGCATTGCATCCTGTCAGTAAGATAAGAGTTAAACCACGACAAAGCTAAGTCTGACATACCAATACGTGTTTTGATACGCTCTAATAAAATATTATGATCGACGGTATCGAAAGCAGCGCTAAGATCAAGACATGACAGGTGGGGCGCGAGGAACGGGAGGACATTTCACTTTAATTATTTAAAAAAAAATTATATTCTTAGATTTTTTTTTTTACTATGCTTTCATTTTCTATACACACTGTAAATCACTTTGTGATTCTGTCTGTAAAATCCGCTATATAAATAAATGGAAATTACTTATTTTTCCTGTAGGCTTTAAATTTTTCGGTAGGAGCGAAAGTTTGACAGACATAGCAACAGTAACTAATGGGGGCGGGGCTAAGCAGATCAAACTTTCGCGCGGATGGGTAGCAGGCTAATGTGTGGACCACAATTACACAAAATGGATACATTTGTGACTGGCACCTCAAAGGTCGTCGAACCAGAGCCAGAGCCAGCGCCTGCAGAAAAACAAAAATCTGACGGGCCTAATCAACCATAAAGCCAACCGAAAAGAAAATATGATGAAAAGTATCTTGCTCTTGGATTCACGGCAGTGGTGGTGGAGGCAGAGGAGAGACCCCTGTGTGTTCTGTGTCTAAAAGCGCTAGCAGCAGACAGCATGAGACCCAACAAATTAAAGAGACACCTCGAGACCACACACCCCAATCACGTCAATAAGCCACTTGATTTCTTTCAAAGAAAACTGACAGAGTACCGTCAACAGGAGAAGCGCATGGTAAAAGCTACATCAGTAAACAGTAACGCTCAAATGGCTTCATATAGAGTTGCATACAGAATTGCACAATGCAAAAAAACACATGTTATGTCCTCGGTTTCACCTATGTGCTTATTTAGGTGTCTTAATTTAATAATACACACACTGAACACATGCTACGGTGGCTCGGACATGACAAAACAGTACATGACACCTCACACAATTGCTGAGCAGCTCATTCTCCCCGCTGCAATAGACCTGGTGTCAGTCATGCTTAGTTATTTTATTTATTATTGAACTTGATGCAAGTTATACCACAGCTGCACAGTTATTTTATTTATTATTGAACTTGATGTTATGTTATGTTATTGAGTTTGAATGTATACAACTTGATGTTACTTGATGTTCGATAAATTTGAAAATGTTAAGCTTGGCATTAGCGTTCTGTTGGGGCGATGGGGGCAGGTGGGGCTTGAAAACTCCCCCTTGTCCAAAGTGGGGGATGACAAAAAAAGTTTGAGAACCACTGCACTAAACCATACATGCCAACCTTGAGACCTCCGATTTCGGGAGTTGTGTGGGGGGGGGGGGGGGGGGCGTGGTTGGGGGAGGAGTATATTTACAGATAGAATTCACCAAGTCAAGTATTTCATATATATATATATATATATATATATATATATATATATATATATATATATATGAAATACTTGACTTGGTGAATTCTAGATATAAATATGTATTTCTTTTATTGTGTATATATATATATTTAAAAGAAATACTTCAATTTCATCCATCCATCCATCCATTTTCTACCGCTTATTCCCTTCGGGGTCGCGGGGGGCGCTGGAGCCTATCTCAGCTACAATCGGGCGGAAGGCGGGGTACACCCTGGACAAGCAGTTTTCATTTATTTACACATATACTTGTTGATATAAGGGTTGAATTGTCCATCCTTGTTCTATTCTGTCACTATTTTTCTAACCATGCTGAACACCCTCTCTGATGGTGCATTGCTGTGTGGCACGCACAAAAGTGCTTTCATCAAATGCACTAGATGGCAGTATTGTCCTGTTTAAGAGTGTCACAACATTGCTGTTCACGGCAGACGAACTGCTTTACGGTAGACCAAAACGTGACTGCTGTTGTTGTGTGTTGTTACCGCGCTGGGAGGACGTTAATGAAACTGCCTAACAATAAACCCACATAAGGAACCAAAAAGTCGCCCTCGATCATTCTACAGTTATAACGTCATTTGGCAGGCACACCGTTTATATTGTGGGAAAGCGGACTCAGGTCCGCATGGACCTGAGTCCGCCTGAATTTAGGGAGATTTTCGGGAGATAACTTGTCCCAGGAGGTTTTCGGGAGAGGCGCTGAATTTCGGGAGTCTCCCGGAAAATCCGGGAGGGTTGGCAAGTATGCACTAAACACACCAATAAGCTTGTTAATAGTTGTATATTAGAACTCCTTCGTTATAGTACATGGGACAATGCACATTAATAGACATATAAAATGTTAATGTGCCAGATTGGAGCCAAAGGCTAATTTGTTGGCTGTTTTTATCTGCCACACAAAGAAAGCCGGTCCGTGAAAATAATGCAAAAATTAAACCGGTCCCTGGTGGAAAAAAGGTTGGGGAACCCTGCTTTACTACACACATGGCCACAAGCTGTGTGCTACTAAACGTGTTGTTTATGACACTCGTCCTGAGCACCTTAGTTTGCATATACAACCTAATAAGGCATCTAGATGGTGTTAAAATGAGTCGTTAAAATAAGTATTTCATCTCGGGATGTAACAATATGAAAATTGTATATCATTGTGACCAAAATGATCATATTATTGTTAAATGTGCTCACAAAATACTACACACGGTGAACTGTTTTAACCATGTTTTTTTTCTTTCTCCAATATATAAATAAATAGACACGCAATATATTTTCAATAGGGATGTCCGATAATGGCTTTTTGCCGATATCCGATATTCCGATATTGTCCAACTCTTTAATTACCGATACCGATATCAACCGATATATACAGTCGTGGAATTAACACATTATTATGCCAAATTCGGACAACCAAGTATGGTGAAGATAAGGTACTTTAAAATTTTTTTTATAATATAAAATAAGATAAATAAATTAAAAACATTTTCTTGAATAAAAAATAAAGTAAAACAATCTAAAAACAGTTACATTGAAACTAGTAATTAATGAAAATTAGTAAAATTACCTGTTAAAGGTTAGTACTATTAGTGGACCAGCAGCACGCACAATCATGTGTGCTTACGGACTGTATCCCTTGCAGACTGTATTGATATATATTGATATATAATGTAGGAACCAGAATATTAATAACGGAAAGAAACAACCCTTTTGTGTGAATGAGTGTGAATGAGTGTAAATGGGGGAGGGAGGTTTTTTGGGTTGGTGCACTAATTGTAAGTGTATCTTGTGTTTTTTATGTTGATTTAATTAAAAATAAAAAAAAATAAAAACCGATACCGATAAAAAAAATGATACCGATAATTTCCGATATTACATTTTAACGCATTTATCAGTCGATAATATCGGCAGGCCGATATTATCGGACATCTCTAATTTTCAATGGCAGAAAACACACTAAATATTGTTCTTACTTCTTAGGAGCCATATTATTTTTTTATTTGAGTGTTTATATTTTTCTGTTTTCAATGTACACAATTTAATATTTTAGTTGCTCAGGCAGTAATGTGTTTATGCCAGTGGCAGGCCGTGCATTTCCCACCTAGGCCTTCAGTGATGTCCTGTGTCCAATAATTACCTCTCAAAATACCATAATTGATGTCACCACATGACTATTGCTGGAGAAACTATACAGAAACACAATTACTGGGCATTGAATCACCACCAACAATGTTCAAAACGGGTTATTTTCTGGCGCACTTAAAAATCAATAAACCCGCATCAGCAATTAAAACATATCTTATGTGGTACTGTCAAAATTAAAATTGCAAAAAACATATTAAACGTGGAAAAAATAAAGAAATAAAATATCTGAACTCACAATTTGTAGAACCCATTCGAGCTTCCGGGGTTGGCCGACATTGTCTCACAAGATGTAGTTTCTCTTTAAATATCCTTCTTGAAAATGGCCTTGCAATTATATGTGTTGTCTTGTCTAATCATAAAAGATGCAGACAAGGCGTGTTGGTTAAGTTCTTAAAGTTTACTCCACAGCGTGCTCATCAAAAACATCAAGCTGCCGGCATGTCTACATTCAACAACCTAAACGAGGCTACTGTGCATGTTCTTCACTACTGTGGCATGCTGGGTAATGGAGGTCTTATGTTACCTAGCAATGTAGATTCTGAAGTAGAGCATGGCAACATAAGCTAGCTGAATTCTGATTGGATAAAAACTCTACAACCTAAAAACAACAGCGCTGGAAGGAGCATAATATGACATGAAGAGAATATGAATACTTTTAGATATTTAGGGAAAGTAAACTTAAAAATGACTTTAATCTTTAATTATGATCATGATATCTGGGCCTGACGGCACACCACTGGTTTATACGTGGTATGTTGTTTCTTAATGAAGAAATATATTAATATGTATTGTATTCATGTTAACATTGATTGATTGATTGAAACTTGTATTAGTAGATTGCACAGTACAGTACATATTCCGTACAATTGACCACTAAATCGTAACGTTTTTCAACTTGTTTAAGTCGGGGTCTACGTTAATCAATTCATGGTACAAATATATACTATCAGCATAATACAGTCATCACACAAGCATTTGAGCTAGTTAGCCATTAGCACGCTAGAATATGTCTTCAGTAAATGAGTAGTACAGTATCTGTGAGTTTAACAAAGTGCGGTTATCAATCACAATTTTGCGATCATTTTTATCATACTAACCGTCGTGAGTTTTGCCACAGTTTATTCTTACTATCGTTAATCACTACATCCCTAATTTAATCCCTTACATATTGGTTACATTTACCCTGTCATGCAAATACATGAACAGTACAGAATTTTTTGGGTTGTTTTATTTTAACAGAAAGAGAAAATATCAACAAAAATACAGAAAAAAACACTTTGGATGCTCTGTTCTAGTTAGTCAAAGGTTAAGAGGATGTCCCTTGGTAGCTTGATGGTTAAAGGGAAACTGCACTCTTTTGGAATTTTGCCTATTGTTCAAAATCACTATGAAAGACATGATGACGGATGTATTTTTTTTTAATGCATTGCAACTCGTAAATAAATGTAAAATGAAGTCTGCTTACAATGAAGCCAAGGGGATGTCCTCTAGTTCACTCAAAAAATCCAAAAAATAGTCATCCAAATACCGCCAACATTTACATTTCCTGACATGAATATTAACCAAGTATTTGTGATATTGTTATTATAAGCGCTAACACATACAAGCTATAGCGGGGCCGGGATCACAAGCTTGTATGCCTAGATTGACACGATCAACTGGCGAGCTACTTCCTCGCCTCGGTGCTCGTGGAAATGTATTGATAGAAGGATGAGGACGTATTCCGACAAGTTGGGACACTTTAACAGCCAATTTAGATCTGGAAATGGCGAGAAAGACACGAAAAAGTGCTTGGTTCCAACACCCCACCCCCTTTTGTCTTCGCGAGGATCATTAGACTTATGATCCTTTATGTTGCTGGTAAATAATATGGTTGTAGTAGTAGGCTAAAGTTAAATTATTTAGTATGCACTAATTAAAGGGGCAGAGCTTTAAGAGACATTTTAGCTTTTGTATTTTATAAGATATATTTTTTGTAAGAACCACAATTAATAAACATATTTCAGTGAATAACTAATTGTTCAAATCTGTATATAAAAATGTACATAAAGTGTTGTAATTATATTCTAACTCCGTGTTCTTCTTGGTCATCGCCGCTGCCGCCGCCACTCCCCCGCCCCCTGACCACACCACCACAAATAGATGCCTGTCCTGTGGGAAACACTGTAAGTCATTCTTCATCTAAACGGGACTATAACAAGATTCCATCAGTCAGCATCATAATGACAGACATTGTACAGGCAGTGATGTTGTATTATGTTTGTTGGCTCTCATGAAGTCTGCAGTGAGTAATAATCAGTGATGACATTGAAAAAAAGCGAATGTGATGCGTTTCTGAAATTAATGTGCCGCGTATGCTTAAAATGAGCAAAATACGAAAATATTAAATGTTTTTATAAATGTGCCCATAACTACATTACTTACAGCTTGTATATACAACCTTAACGGAGGTGTTTGGATGTTTTTTAGCGGCTTTTATAGGCATAATAGAACGACTCCCATATGTTCCACTGTAAGCGGACTTTTGATCACAGTTATTTACTATTTAGAATGCATAAAAAAAGAAAAACATATGTGTGCTTGTCTTACATAAGGATTGTGAATGATAGGCAACATTGCAAAATAAGCGCAGTCCCCCTTTTAGCTCCCTCCACAGATTTTGTTTCTGTTTTTGCGGCAGTGATGTTGTCTTAGCTATAGCCTTAAACTTTTGATCAGTCAATGAACATATTATTTCTGTAAAATTGTTGTTTTCATTAGATTGTCTGCTCATATGTGCACATTTTTGCAATTTTCTTCCAAATCGGAAAGGTTTTGATGTTGGGAGACTAGCTTGGCCATTCCACAATCTAAACCACCTCTTTGTGGCCTTGGTCTTATGGTTTGCTGAAAGCTCATCCATGATCTATATTCAATGTTTTGGCTAAGTTCAGAAGGTTCCTTATCCAAGATTCTACGGTACATGGCCCCCATTAATCAGGCCCTCAATGCAGCGAAGTCTTAGCAGATAAACAGCCCAAATAATTTTCATTATAATCTTCTCATGTTGTACATGTATTTAAATACCAGACATACACTTCAATAATTCAACAATATGGTTATTATAATTACAGTTGTTATTTATGTGAATAATGTTTGTTCTCTGAGTAAAGAACACAGCAAAATAAATATTTAGGCTGAACAGCTTCTGCATGGAAAACTGAGTAATGTAATTAGATCTGGTGCAGCAGCTCTGCCATGAACTTACTTTTCTAAAGCTCATACATTTAAAAAAAATGTTGAGTCAGTCAGAAAGGTAATATCAATACTTTATGTTCATTATTGAGCGCAGGGACGCTGTGTTGTATGCCAGAGTGCATTACATCGAAAGGTGCTTTCGATTTATGACTGTGGACGTTTGAAAGGAATAATCTAATAAAGAGCAAGTGAAGTGCAACTAGCAGGGCAGACAGCACATAGAAACGGCGCAAGTCTGAATTTTTGTACCATAGAGAAGAAACTGGAGTCGATTTCAATTGATTGAGGTTCATTTAAAAAATCATCAATTCAGAGTAGTGCTATATGGTACATTTGTATATCAATAAGCTTCAGGAGAAAGTAGCACATCTTAAAGCATTGAATATAATGATGTTTTTAATTATCCCAAGAAGTGTCAAAGCAACTATCAGACCTACAGATGCTATTTTTAAATAGACCCACATTGACGTGGCATCTGTACTTGGAATACTAAAATACAAGTTGTTCTCGTCAAGGTTTTGTTTACCTAAACAGCAAAGCTATTATGGGATCAAGAAGACGCGTTGTGTTGGCTTTAATTAGCTTTCGGATGGCAGATTGATCATTCACGTTTGCATCCGTCTGACTTCAAACGCAATGTTGTCTTGATTCTTTCATCAAAGCAAACCCACAAACATTGTACCGTTACACCATATAACAGGAGTTTGACATACATGTGCTGCTGGATATTTGATGTTATGTATTGAGCTAAACTTTTTCAACTGTGTCAAGTACATTAACAAGAATGATACAAAGCTGAATTGCAGACAAAACATCTAGGTCGACTTGATACGTTTTGGCTCTCAATTTGCAAGCAGGCTACAGTGCATCCAGAAAGTATTCAAAGTGCTTCACTTTTCCCACATTTTGTTATGTTACAGCCTTATTCCAAAATGGAATAAAATAATTTCTGTCCTCAAAATTATATGACAATACGCCATTATGACAATGTGAAAAGTTGTTTTTTTTGTTTAAATGAGTAAAAATCAGGTTGGATGGGAGGTGTTAGTTTTCATCCAGGATGTCTATGTACATTGCTGCATAAATAAATGAGGCAGTACACGGGTGGAACGAAGGAAAATTGCATTAGATGTTAAGCTTTTAATTTTTTAAATGTCGTAAAAATAGTCAGTGACAAGCTATGTATTTTATATGCCTCAACCCGAGTGAACCGAATGCTAATGCTAACAAGCTAACGCTGAATCGGAAGTGTTATGTGTTGTCGACGTGACATAAACACTGACATGTATTATTTGTATATTGTTGTGTACAGCTGAAATGGACCACAAGGAATCGTCTGACCCTCATGAATTCATCATTTACTCGAGACTATTTCCTGACTGCTAGACACTGTGGACAAAAGCCTGACTTTTATGAACAATTTGGTAAACCTTGTTTTATATTATATCGTTATGCATATTATTGCTTCGTATTTTATTTATTTATACTTTAGTAAAATACATCTTACCTAATATTGTCTGTTTAATTACATGGTAGTAATGTCGAAATGTACCGTACCACTCCTCCATACATCATCAGCCTGATTTGTGTAAACTTCTCTGAACCGCAAAATGTGGTGGAAACACAAACGACACACTTCTACAGGAACCTTTAGTTCCAGCAACTACAGCAGGGGTGCCTGCACTTTTTCAGCAGGCGAGCTACAGTCGAGGTGATCTACCTTGTCTTCATATATATATATATATTCATATTAGAGACGATATTATCGGCCGATAAATGCGTTAAAATGTAATATCGGAAATAATCGGTATCGGATTTTTTATTATCGGTATCGTTTTTTTAATTTAATTTTTTTTATTATTGAATCAACATAAAAAACACAAGATACACACTTCTTTCTGTTATTAATATTCTGGTTCCTACATTATATATCAATAGATATCAATAAGTATGCAAGGGATACAGTCCGTAAACACACATGATTGTGCGTGCTGCTGGTCCACTAATAGTACTAACCTTTAACAGGTAATTTGACTAATTTTCATTAATTACTAGTTTCATTGTAACTGTTTTTATATTGTTTTACATTATTTTTTATTCAAGAAAATGTTTTTAATGTATTTATCTTATTTTATTTTTTTTATTTCTTTTTAAAGTACCTTATCTTCACCATACCTGGTTGTACAAATTAGGCATAATAATGTGTTAATTCCACGACTGTATATATCGGTTGATATCGGTATCGGTTGATATCGGTATCGGTAATTAAAGAGTTGGACAATATCGGAATATCGGATATCGGCAAAAAGCCATTATCGGACATCCCTATTGAAAATATATTGCGTGTCTATTTATTTATATATTGGAGAAAGAAAAAAAACATGGTTAAAACAGTTCACCGTGTGTAGTATTTTGTGAGCACATTCAACAATAAAGTGATCATATTGGTCACAATGATATACCATTTTCACATTGTTACATCACGAGATCAAATACTTATTTTAACCACTCATTTTAACACCATTTATATGCCTTATTAGGTTGTATATACAGTTTATTTTACTAATTTTCATTAATTACTAGTTTCTATGTAACTGTTTTTATATTGTTTTACTTTCTTTTTTATTCAAGAAAATGTTTTTAATTTATTTATCTTATACATTTTTTTAAAAAGTACCTTATCTTCACCATACCTGGTTGTCCAAATTAGGCATAATGTGTTAATTCCACGACTGCATATATCGGTTGTTATCGGTATCGGTAATTAAAGAGTTGGACAATATCGGAATATCGGCAAAAAGCCATTATCGGACATCCCTAATACACATACATACATACATACACACATGTATATATATATATATGTATATATATATATATATAGTCAAGACGTGGTCCTTGGGTTGTGTTTTCCCGGAATGCAAAGGAAAGTTGGCGCGGGCAAGGCGTGAATGTGAGTACATTTTTTTTATTTTAACACTAACAAAAAGAACAAACGAAAAGCGCGCACAAGACGGAAGTACAAAAACTGGGCTAATGAAACAAAAACTTGCACAAAGGCAAAAACGCTAAACATGAAATACAAAAACACTTACTGCGGCATGGCATGAAGCATGAACTATAGTGGACATGAATATCATGGGTAGCAGTAGCTTGGATGGATAGATAGATATGATAATGTCACCAGGCCGACTGCCTGGTGACATTACATACATTAAATACTGGTGACATGATTAGTGAAAACAGGTGCGTGACTCAAAATGTGAAAACATGAGACAGGTGCGTGACATGAGGATGTGAACCAGGTAAAACTAATGGTTACTATGGTGACAAAGCAAGGGAGTGAAGACAAGAACTAAAAAGTGTCCAAAAACCAAGCAAAACATAACTAAACAAAACATGATCACAGACATGACATACATATATATATATATATATATATATATATATATATATATATACATATATATATATATATATATATATATATATATATATATATATATATATATATATATATATATATTAAGTTAAAGTTAAAGTACCAATGATTGTCACACACACACTAGGTGTGTCGAAATTATTCTCTGCATTTGACCCATAATCCTTGATCACCCCCTGGGAGGTGAGGAGAGCAGTGGGCAGCAGCGGTGGCCGCGCCCGGGAATCATTTTTGGTGATTTAACCCTCAATTCCAACCCTTAATGCTGAGTGCCAAGCAGGGGGGTAATGGGTCCCATTTTTATAGTCTTTTATATATATATATATATATATATTTGTGCGTGTGTGTATGTATATATGGGTGTGAATATATATATATATATATATATATATATATATATATATATATATATATATATATATATATATATATATATATATATATATATATATATACATATACATATATATATATATATATATATATATATAAATATATATATATATATGTGTGTATATAAATATATGTATACATGTATATATAACTAACTGAATATATACACATTTATATAGGTATAAATTATATTTATTTATTTATGAAACAGACATTTTGTGTTAACATGTTTAAGGTGTTTAATAAATATACAAACATGTTTAACACATACAGATTCCCTTCTTTCATGAAGACAATAATATAGGTTGGTGTATTACCTGATTCTGATGATTTGCATTTAATGAAATCAGACAGGATTCACTGTAGTGCTGATAACCTCCACATTTTTGAATGGAGGAGAAAAAAAGTCCTCCTTTTTGTCCAATACAACATTAGAGTGGTTGGTTTTTGGCATCTTATTTGTACAGCTTCCATACTCGTTTTTATACACTTTAAAATAAATACAAAACTTCTTAGCTTACTAGCTCGTGTGCGCTTGCTTTCTTTTCTTTTTTTGTTAGTGCAGGCAAGATGGAGCAGCGCATTTATTGTGAAGACAGGAACTGTGCGGTCGGCCTCTAAGCCTTTGACAGCAGGTATGGCGCGACAGTCTTTTGTGATAAAAAGTGCTTCTCGCCTTCTTGCCAGTAATTTTTTTTCTAAATAATGAACTCACAGCAGCCAGCTTCATCTCACAAGATTCTCGGGTGCCGTGAATGTCAATCAAGTAACAAAAGTGACGCCATTGTGAAGATTGATAATCGCTAAATTTTTAGGTCTATTTGTTTTTTGTGCCTGACTCTGCGATCGACTGGTAGCTTACGATCGACCTAGTGAGCACCTCTGAACTAGGGGTTACAGGAAAGTTCCTGAACTGTTGGTGGAATGTTGTATGCAGGCTACACAACCACCATTTTCTGTGTATTTTCTACAGTAAATAAACATATTGTTTCAAGGGAACATTACAACAAAGAACACAAAGAGTGTTTTAGAGTGTAAAGTATCAATTTAACTCTCTGCTCCGAGATGCAATCTTTTCACAATGTACTGTACACATGCTTTTCAGTGTGTATAGATTTGTGCCACCACATTTTCTGCATTGTGTATAAAGACTGCATCCTGACATTGACATGTCTGCCATTCTCGCACTTGGGAATGTTCTCTATAATGAAAGGACTGCTTATGTTGGTCACCACCACTTACTTGTATTTGTTCTATTTCCTTCAAATGAGCCTCAACTAACAACAGTGCAGGTATCTCGGTTTTTGTGCATTTTGCTTTTCCACTGATAGTTTAGTCAGAAGTTTTCCTCGGTTTTTGTATGCTGTCTCAGTTACGGTACGGCCAAATATCGTGTGTAAGTAACTAGTCCGATTGCCAGCGTATAATTCCACAGAATGGAGTACACAAACAAAGAATCTCACGTGTTAGTGACTCAGTCTGTAAACTGTTTTTTTTTAATTAAGTACAACTGCAAAATAAAATAATTGCTTTGGTGTACGTACGATTTGGTCTTCATTTTGGAACAGGTTGCAAATGTAAAGCAAGGTACCACTGATCTTCAGTATACATTTATATAGTGTAAACGTTCCAATACTCCTGGTGCATTGTTTACAAAAGCAAATACCCACCCTATGCTCTAGTTAGCGCTGGGTCAAAAAACACTGGAATTACTGTAACAGCTTTGAATGCAGGCAACCTCTTGATGTTGTTTTTATTAACTCCACACAAGATGGCAGCACGTGATTGATTGATTGATTGAAACTTTTATTAGTAGATTGCACAGTACAGTACATATTCCGTACAATTGACCACTAAATGGTAACACCCGAATAAGTTTTCCAACTTGTTTAAGTCGGGGTCCAATTATTATTGTTGTGCAGTACTTTGGAAACATTTTGTTGTTTAAATGTGCTATATAAATAAAGTGGATTGGATGATACAGATATATACTATTATCATAATACAGTCATCACACAAGATAATCATCAGAGTATATACATTGAATTATTTACAATCCGGGGTAAACGGTGAACTTCAAATATTCGTGGTTTATCTCCATGTAGGTCTGCATGCGCTATAAATTGTTGGTATTTCTACTAGGGATGCACAATGTTATCGCTGGTCGATAATTATTGACAGATAATTACAATTATGATGTCACATCGATAATTCAATTTTAACCGATAAAATGAGCCAATAATGATGAAGGCTTATCATCTTCGTGTTTGTCGTTGGTTTCTGCTGTGGCTTTGCTGCTGCCTGGCTCCTCAACCCATCCTCTCCCCTATGGTATGGTTGCATGTTTGTGATGTCATAATACAGCCTGTGCGCCCTGTTGTGTACAAAGAAAAGCATCATGGTGCAGCAGTCTTTCTTTAGCATGTCGGAGAAAAACATTTCATTCATAGTTGGCAAAACGTGTTCTGCAGCAGTGACATGAAGTGACTTTTACACCAGATGAGGCATAAATGCAGTGTTGGCGCTAGGAATTTTCAAAATGTGCTCCCACAGTAAGTTTTTTGGGGTCTCACTTTTTTGTAACCGTTTTGAAAACAAATGATAAATGTATGCATCATTGGCGTTGTTAGGCCTATTTTAAGGGGGCTCAACCCCCCTAAATAATTTGGTGTTATATTTATTATTTTTATTTTTTATTTTATTTTTTTTACAAATACATGCAGACATATTCATTATAAAGTGGCTCGAATATGAGTTTAAATAAATAATCATATAACCCAGTGGTTCTCAAATGGGGGTACGCGTACCCCTGGGGGTACTTGAAGGTATGCCAAGGGGTACGTGAGATTTTTTTTAAATGTCTGTCAAAAAGAACTGTGAAAAGAAATGCAACAATGCAATATTCAGTGTTGACAGTTAGATTTTTTTGTGGACATGTTCCATAAATATTGATGTTAAAGTTGTTGTTTTTTGTGAAGAAATGTTTAGAATTAAGTTCATGAATCCACATGGATCTCTATTACAATCCCTAAAGAGGGCACTTTAAGTTGATGATTACTTCTATGTGTAGAAATCTTTATTTATAATTGAATCACTTGTTTATTTTTCAACAAGTTTTTAGATATTTTTATATATTTTTTTTCCAAATAGCTCAAGAAAGACCACAACAAATGAGCAATATTTTGCACTGTTATACAGTTTAATAAATCAGAAACTGATGACATAGTGCTGTATTTTACTTTTGTATCTCTTTTTTTTCAACCAAAAATGCTTTGCTCTGATTAGGGGGTACTTGAATTATAAAAATGTTCACAGGGGGTACATCACTGAAAAAAGGTTGAGAACCACTGATATAACCTGTCATTATTATTCACTCAGTTTCCCCTCACTTCGTAGCGTAAGGTAGAGAGCCCCTTTAGTGTGTCGGTATCCAATCCATTCCACTTGTTCATATAGAAAATGCCCACATCACTCAAAATCCATTCCGCATTTTCTCTGCGACCTTGCTTGCGGTCCTTGGACTTGTTCATATAGAAAATGCCCACATCACTCTTGTAGAATCTATATAAAGTAATATACATTAGCCTATTGTTAAAATAATGAAAAAAGCATCATTAAATATATTTGTTTTATTGTATTGTTACATTAATAGCTGTTGTATTATTATAGGATGGCTTGTTAAACATTTCATAGGATTTTCAGAAGGAGGAAAAACCAAGACATTTAATATAAAATGTAAAATGAATAAATACATAAAAAGAAAAAGTAAAAAAAATGGTTAAAAGCCATCGTCCCGGGGAGCATTTCATTTCGTCCCGTGCATTTTTTTGAATAATAATAATAACAATGAATAATTTCTAAGTCTTTGTTAGCCGTTTGTGAAGTTTTTGTGCCCTGTCCTTAAAAGCTAGTGACGCGCCTGGTATGCATTATCCTGTTATATCTCCCATTCTCTATTGTGTTTTGGAAAAATCTTGTCATAAACGTTACTTAATTCATTAAAAAAATAATACAAGAGAAAACTAATTTTTATGTATGTGTAAATGTATTCAGTTATAAACATTAATTCACTTTCTTATTTCCTTCATGGATCTAAACTTTACCGCTGCCAGTATTTTTTTCTATATTTTTATTTAATAAGTTGTAGGTGTGAGTGTGAATGTTGTACATCTGTGTTGACCCTGTGATGAGGTGGCGACTTGTCCCGGGTGTACCCCGCCTTCCGCCCGAATGCAGCTGAGATAGGCTCCAGCACCCCCCGCAACCCCAAAAGAGACAAGCTGTAGAAAATGGATGGATGGAAGTTGTAGGTGTATTTATTTCCGTATAAAAGTGTAAAAAGTGTTTTGCTTCAGTCATGAAATTATGATAATGGTGTGCCAGGGCATACAGGTAAAAGCCAGTAAATTAGAATATTTTGAAAAACTTGATTTATTTCAGTAATTGCATTCAAAAGGTGTAACTTGTACATTATATTTATTCATTGCACACAGACTGATGCATTCAAATGTTTATTTCATTTAATTTTGATGATTTGAAGTGGCAACAAATGAAAATCCAAAATTCCGTGTGTCACAAAATTAGAATATTACTTAAGGCTAATACAAAAAAGGGATTTTTAGAAATGTTGGCCAACTGAAAAGTATGAAAATGAAAAATATGAGCATGTACAATACTCAATACTTGTTTGGAGCTCCTTTTGCCTCAATTACTGCGTTAATGCGGCGTGGCATGGAGTCGATGAGTTTCTGGCACTGCTCAGGTGTTATGAGAGCCCAGGTTGCTCTGATAGTGGCCTTCAACTCTTCTGCGTTTTTGGGTCTGGCATTCTGCATCTTCCTTTTCACAATACCCCACAGATTTTCTATGGGGCTAAGGTCAGGGGAGTTGGCGGGCCAATTTAGAACAGAAATACCATGGTCCGTAAACCAGGCACGGGTAGATTTTGCGCTGTGTGCAGGCGCCAAGTCCTGTTGGAACTTGAAATCACCATCTCCATAGAGCAGGTCAGCAGCAGGAAGCATGAAGTGCTCTAAAACTTGCTGGTAGACAGCTGCGTTGACCCTGGATCTCAGGAAACAGAGTGGACCGACACCAGCAGATGACATGGCACCCCAAACCATCACCCAACCATGCAAATTTTGCATTTCCTTTGGAAATCGAGGTCCCAGAGTCTGGAGGAAGACAGGAGAGGCACAGGATCCACGTTGCCTGAAGTCTAGTGTAAAGTTTCCACCATCAGTGATGGTTTGGGGTGCCATGTCATCTGCTGGTGTCGGTCCACTCTGTTTCCTGAGATCCAGGGTCAACGCAGCCGTCTACCAGCAAGTTTTAGAGCACTTCATGCTTCCTGCTGCTGACCTGCTCTATGGAGATGGAGATTTCAAGTTCCAACAGGACTTGGCGCCTGCACACAGCGCAAAATCTACCCATGCCTGGTTTACGGACAATGGTATTTCTGTTCTAAATTGGCCCGCCAACTCCCCTGACCTTAGCCCCATAGAAAATCTGTGGGGTATTGTGAAAAGGAAGATGCAGAATGCCAGACCCAAAAACGCAGAAGAGTTGAAGGCCACTATCAGAGCAACCTGGGCTCTCATAACACCTGAGCAGTGCCAGAAACTCATCGACTCCATGCCACGCCGCATTAACGCAGTAATTGAGGCAAAAGGAGCTCCAACCAATTATTGAGTATTGTACATGCTCATATTTTTCATTTTCATACTTTTCAGTTGGCCAACATTTCTAAAAATCCCTTTTTTGTATTAGCCTTAAGTAATATTCTAATTTTGTGACACACGGAATTTTGGATTTTCATTTGTTGCCACTTCAAATCATCAAAATTAAATGAAATAAACATTTGAATGCATCAGTCTGTGTGCAATGAATAAATATAATGTACAAGTTACACCTTTTGAATGCAATTACTGAAATAAATCAAGTTTTTCAAAATATTCTAATTTACTGGCTTTTACCTGTACATGCATATGACAAATTCAGTTGATTATTCTCACCTGTATGTAGATCATCAGTCGTTTAAAAAACGTTACAGCTACACTTTCAACGCAAATAATGCCAACAAACTTAGAATTTTGCAAGTTAGTTTCAATGTCATTTAATACAGTGGCACTCTAGCATTTCATCTCTGGCTTCGTGATGGCCATAAACTGCCAGTATGCTGGCACCATTGGACACCATTGGTTCTCTTGGCCAAGTAATACACAGTCCGCACGGTCGGTAAAAAAAAAGAAAAAATCTGCGTCCCGGGGACGCGCGGACTTCCGTAAATGCGCGTCCTTTAAGATTTCAATGAGTAAAAAGTGTAAATGCATTTGGAGTATGTTTGTTTTTTTTAATTTGAATTCATATGCTCAGGAAAAACATGAAACAGGCTGTAGAGTCTACGGTGTACAATGTATCTGCAAATATTATTTCTGCGGCATTGTGCAAGCAAACGAGCAGTAAAGCCTGGTGTGTAGTCTCGCGTCACGCAGCTTGTGTCCTCTCTGACGGCGTCTTGTTTGATATATAGTTCTTCAGGCTTGAAATTCTCTACCAAAACTTTAAGGGGCAGTGTCTCCAGAAGGAGCAACTGCAGCTGCCGTTGACTAGACACTGTATTTCCTTCTTGTGAAGAGTGACGATAGACAACAACCACAACATCGACATTTTTGTCTACACTGGAACTAATCATTCAGAAAAATCAGTTTACTTTTAATGGATATTTTACTTAGAAACCAGAGGAAAATACTTTCGCAAAGATGGACTGTGCAACTTCTGAACGAGTTGCGGCGGAGGACGCGATTTGGCCGTTTGAGACACGGGACAAGAGAGAGCTATCATGTAAATACAATTGTTAAATAACTATTGTAAGTTAACAACATGCTGGTGTTAATCTGTATGGTCATGTTCAGAGTTCACAAATTTTTGTAAATATATCGTGCCTGAAAGTTTATTGACGGAGAATGACAAGTTTTGTGTGTGAGAGAAGAAGACACGTGTGCATGAGAAAGAATATGTGTCGGAATTGAACCTGTTGTTAGTACAAGATTGACAATAAAAGTTGAAAAATGTGTCGTACTTCCAACACCCCCCAACCCCCCCTTTTTTCTTTCTTTCGCAAGGATCATGAATCATTCTTCATCTAAACGGGACTATAACAAGATTCTATCAGTCAGCATCATAATGACAGCAGACATTGTACATGAAGTGATGTTTTATTATGTTTGTAGGCTCTCATGAAGTCTGCAGTGGGCAAAGGTCAGTGATAAAGAAAAAAAAAACATTGTGATGTATTTTTTAAATTAATATGCCGCATATGCTTAATAGGATCAAAATACGTAAATATTAAATGTTATTATAAACGTGCCCGTTGCTATATTACATATATACTTACATCATGTATATAAAACCTTAATGGAGGTGTTTGGATATTTTTAGGGGCTCTATAGGCAGAATTGAACGGCTCTCATAGGCTCCATTTTAAGCAGACTTTTGATTTAATTTATTTAATGTTTAGAATGCATTAAAAAAAATCCATCCGTCGTCATAATGATTGTGAACGATAGACAAAATTCCAAAAAAAAGTGCGGTTCCGCTTTAAGCCTCTTCCTCTTTCTCTGACACACACACACAAGTAAGGAGATTATGCAGCAACACACGCCCAGTCTCGTCATGATTGGTTTATGTGCAAATGTTGTGATTTTTACTCAAGTAAATGTCATTAACTCTGTCACTGTTTTGGTTGGTTGGTTTTTTGTGTGTGTTTGGTATTGAGTTCCTTCCTTTCCTATGTCAGACCGGTCTGTCAAACAGGGTTTGATCATTGTTTTCTGAAGACTGATCTTTGTGTAGGGATTTCCTGCAACCTCTGCCAGTCTGCATTGTGTCTTGTATTGGTTTACATTTTGTGTGCATTTCCCAGCTGCACTCTAGCTTTTGTTTTGTGTAGACTTCCTAGCTGCACTAGTGTGTTTCTTTAAATATACTTTTTACCTGCATTCCGCCTGCTGTTCTCTGCATCTTTGGGGTAACGCTGCAAGCAACGCTTCACCTTCCTGACAGTAAATGTTAAAAAGCGATTTTAATCATACAGAAAATACACTTATAACAGTTTAATGGACAAATATTAATATGTATTTTATGGTTTTATTATTTGTTTTTGTTCCATCATGACAAGTGAGGTTCCGTCTCACCTGCCTACTCTGACTGCCCGTCCCTATTCTGCAGAAATTACACGAGGAGGTTTAAAGATGAGCTTCAACACAATAAAATCTTATAAGTCAACTTAAAATTCCCTAACGTGAGGATTAATGGAAGCAGTACAAAGCTGCCTGTGCTGCTAAAAGCTGAGACCTAGTGTTAATAGCGGCGACCGCAGCAAACGTTAAGCCACGGGACTGATGAAAAAGCGTTTGATAAGAAGTAACAATTTGAAAAGAAAGATCTTAGGGAGAATTAACTTGAGGACAAAATGAGTAACTGTTTTATGTTTAACTTCATGGTTCATCTGAAGAAACAAGTGACTGTTCATTAATTTTTATGATTTCTTAAACAATTGCACTTTATTATTTAAACCCTGATGTGACTCCCACTTCTTTTGGTGTTGTTGCTAAGAGCAATGCAAAATCTTATTGGCTAAGTTTTATTGGCTTCATTTATAGATGTTGTGTTGGACAGATAGTTTTTTTCCTTCATTTTATGAAATCATATTCAGAATATTTGAGTTGCTTGCTGATTATCAATGAAATAATTGTAAAGTTGAAAAATCAATAAACTCCAACATTTTATTTGCCCTATGCATTGAATCTAATTGTTTGTATGGGTCAGAATTAGAGTAGGAAGTGTATTTGTACTCATTTTATAGTTAATTAATTAAAGAAATATCAGTTGACATTATTCTTATACCTAGAATAGATTAAAATTTACTTTTTAACTTTGTTAGACTGTTGACATCTTGGACAAAGTCTGAACCGTGAATCTAATTAATTCTCATAAAATATTGTGTGTGTGTGTGTATATATATATATATATATATATATATATATATATATATATATATATAACATTTGACGTCACTATGGGAAGTTTTGACGGAGCAGAAACGTGTGAACTCGTTGGGAGTTTCCTCCTCTCCCAGCTCGCTAGCCTCAATCTGAACCTTGGTATTTACCGTGATGACGGACTGGCAGTGTGTCGCGCCTCGCCAAGGAGCAGCGAGAATACCAAGAAGGGCATATGCCAAATTTTCAAAGAGAACGGCCTACGGATCACGATTGAAGCCAACAAGCAAACCGTCAACTTCCTTGACGTCACTTTCAACCTGAGAAATAACAGCTACCAACCATTCACGAAACCCAACACAACACTCCAATACGTGCACCATGACAGCAACCACCCACCCACCACCACGAAAAGAATACCTACCGGAATCAATAAAAGGCTATCGATGCTGTCATCTAGCAAAGCTGAATTTGACCAAGCAACCCCCCCGTACCAAAAAGCCCTTGATGAAAGCGGATACAATTTCACCCTCACCTATGAACCCACGCCAGGAAACCAGCCAAAAAAGAACAGAAAACGGAACGACATCATCTGGTACAACCCCCCATACAGCAAAAACGTCTCAACGAACATTGGACACAAATTCCTCAATCTGATTGACAAACACTTTCCCAAAGACAACATCCTAAGAAAAGTATTCAACAAGAACAACATTAAATTGAGCTACAGCTGCATGAACAATATACGACAAATCATCTCAAACCACAACAAAACAATTGCAAATGAGCCGTCGGCCCTCAGACAGAACGACTCCAAAACCAACAAAGGATGTAATTGTCGAAAGAAACCTGATTGCCCTCTCAACGGGGGGTGCTTACAAACATCAGTTGTCTACCAATCTAAGGTAATACGCAAGGACATTAACACATCCGACACATATGTAGGATTAACCGAGGGAGAATTCAAAACCAGATGGAACAATCACAAGGCTTCTTTCAGGAACAAAAACCTGCGAAATACCACAGAACTCAGCAAACACATTTGGGACCTCAAAGACAATAATGTTGAATATTCAATAACATGGCAAATTCTTGCATCCAGCACACCTTACAATAGTGGTAATAAAAGATGCAACCTATGCTTGAAAGAGAAACTGTTTATTATTTACCGTCCAGACCTGTCATCCCTCAACAAGCGCAGCGAAATTGTAACAGCATGCCGCCATAGACGGAAACACCTCCTAGGTAACACATGAGCCAATCACCACGCCCCTAGGCCAGCCTGTACCCACCCACTCTGTGCCCTATATAAACCATGGTATGCGAATGCTCCCATTAAAATCTCCTGACGATTGAGGGTACCCCCCCTCATGAAACAGGCCTGTAGAGATGAAATAGTCTTGTGATTTTTTCCCACACATACATATATATATATATATATATATATATATATATATATATATATATATATATATATATATATATATACACATATATATATGTATATATATACATATATATACACACACACACATTTTTATACATACATATGCATATATACACACTAGAGATGCGCAAATAGGCAATTATTTCATCCGCAACCGCATGACAAAAGTCGTCAACCATCCGCATCCACCCGAATTAACATTTAATCAACACCGCACCCGCCCGTTGTTATATATCTAATATAGACGATGCAAGGCATTAGTGAGGTTTTAAAGCTTTTGCCTGTTAAAGAAAGGCGACTGATCCAATGGAGCATGAAGTGCTCTAAAACTTGCTGGTAGACGGCTGCGTTGACCCTGGATCTCAGGAAACAGAGTGGACCGACACCAGCAGATGACATGGCACCCCAAACCATCACCCAACCATGCAAATTTTGCATTTCCTTTGGAAATCGAGGTCCCAGAGTCTGGAGGAAGACAGGAGAGGCACAGGATCCACGTTGCCTGAAGTCTAGTGTAAAGTTTCCACCATCAGTGATGGTTTGGGGTGCCATGTCATCTGCTGGTGTCGATCCACTCTGTTTCCTGAGATCCAGGGTCAACGCAGCCGTCTACCAGCAAGTTTTAGGGCACTTCATGCTTCCTGCTGCTGACCTGCTCTATGGAGATGGAGATTTCAAGTTCCAACAGGACTTGGCGCCTGCACACAGCGCAAAATCTACCCGTGCCTGGTTTACGGACCATGGTATTTCTGTTCTAAATTGGCCCGCCAACTCCCCTGACCTTAGCCCCATAGAAAATCTGTGGGGTATTGTGAAAAGGAAGATGCAGAATGCCAGACCCAAAAACGCAGAAGAGGCCACTATCAGAGCAACCTGGGCTCTCATAACACCTGAGCAGTGCCAGAAACTCATCGACTCCATGCCACGCCGCATTAACGCAGTAATTGAGGCAAAAGGAGCTCCAACCAAGTATTGAGTATTGTACATGCTCATATTTTTCATTTTCATACTTTTCAGTTGGCCAACATTTCTAAAAATCCCTTTTTTGTATTAGCCTTAAGTAATATTCTAATTTTGTGACACACGGAATTTTGGATTTTCATTTGTTGCCACTTCAAATCATCAACATTTAATGAAATAAACATTTGAATGCATCAGTCTGTGTGCAATGAATAAATATAATGTACAAGTTACACCTTTTGAATGCAATTACTGAAATAAATCAAGTTTTTCAAAATATTCTAATTTACTGGCTTTTACCTGTATATATATAATATATAATATAATATCTATATATATATAAATCCATCCATCCATCTTCTTTCGCTTATCCGAGGTCGGGTCGCGGGGGCAGCAGCTTAAGCAGGGAAGCCCAGACTTCCCTCTCCCCAGCCACTTCATCCAGCTCCTCCCGGGGGATCCCGAGGCGTTCCCAGGCCAGCCGGGAGAGATAGTCTTCCCAGCGTGTCCTGGGTCTTCCCCGTGGCCTCCTACCGGTCGGACGTGCCCGAAACACCTTCCTAGGGAGGCGTTCGGGTGGCATCCTGACCAGATGCCCGAACCACCTCATCTGGCTCCTCTCGATGTGGAGGAGCAGCGGCTTTACTTTGAGCTCCCCCCGGATGACAGAGCTTCTCACCCTATCTCTAAGGGAGAGCCCCGCCACTCGGCGGAGGAAACTCATTTCGGCCGCTTGTACCCGTGATCTTGTCCTTTCGGTCATGACCCAAAGCTCATGACCATAGGTGAGGATGGGAACGTAGATCGACCGGTAAATCGAGAGCTTTGCCTTCCGGCTCAGCTCCTTCTTCACCACAACGGATCGATACAGCGTCCGCATTACTGAAGACGCCGCACTGATCCGCCTGTCGATCTCACGATCCACTCTTCCCCCACTCGTGAACAAGACTCCGAGGTACTTGAACTCCTCCACTTGGGGCAAGATCTCCTCCCCAACACGGAGATGGCACTCCACCGTTTTATATAATATAATATATATATATATATATATATATATATATATATATATATATATATATATATATATATATATATATATATATATATATATATATGTTGGTGTGAATGTGTTACAGTTGTTGTACTGTTTTGTACAACTAACTCATTAGCATACCTGTTAACCCTCCTGTTTTGTCCAGGAAATTACCGTATAAGACAGTTTCCGATCAGCTCGACAACACTCAGAAAGCCTCTTGTAGTAGCCCATAAAGTCAGTCCTTAAAAATAAAAGCACACCAGTAAAATAACACGATTGCATGTCGGTCTGTAAAATATTTTTTCCTCCTATTTTCCAAGAAATGTCCCTCTTTTCAAATGCAAACGTTGACACGGGTATGCTCATCAGCATTGTTAATAGCGACACAGCAGTTTGCTCCTTACCGCTACTACAACATTGGTTGTGTTGCTGCTGTATTGTGAAATAGACGTATTAACTAATGAACACGCGATTAAAGAGAGCAAGGCTTTCCTTTCCGCTCTCTCAGTGACGTGCAGTCGGGGGAGGCAGGTGAGGCGGGGCCTCACGTGCCATCATGGAAAGAAAAAAAAAGTAAAAAAAAAAAAAAAAAAAAATTAAATTGTTATATGTATCCAGTGATTATACTATAAAGTTATTTTCCATTTAACGTCACCAGTTTTAGATTATTTTTATTCCAAATCGCTGAATTTTCACATTTGCCGTTCAAATACTGAGAAGAGACTTGCGGTGAGTCACCAGCCAGTGGAGCCTCACCATGGATTGCGCAATGACTCGGCTAACTGCTGGCTTGCTGTGCAGTGAGACCGTATTGCTATATGAATTATATTATACATTTCCATAGTTTAGTTAGCTGAGGTATATAATGTACAGTGTATTTTGTCAACAACTGTATGTGTGTAACGTATTTCTTGTGCTGAGCAATCATAAAACGGCTGCGAAGACGCACTGGGTGAGGTTCGCAGTAATCCCGCCTCCTGGTGGTAGAGGGCGCTACTGAGCCCAGAGATCATTTTTGCGACTACTCGGCTGCAGAATAAGTGACAACAAGCAGCAACAGTTAGCGATCGTTTATTTTTTCCTCTCACCTGGACTTTTAACATGGAGGATTACATATCTAAAATAAAACTGTAGTCTAAACTGGACTTTCAATCCAAGCAGGAGGTAATAATTAAAGAAAGATCTCCATCGAGACAGAGAGACTTTTAAAACTGAAGAAAGATAAGGAAGACTTCTATAAACAAGTTATCGATGCTTTTGTTCAGAAGGAGCGGCGCATGGACTTCATTTATAAGTAAAGGTAAGACCATAATAACGTTTTTTTTATTAAATGTGCTTTTTTGTGTGCTACAGTTTGTATGTGTAAAGTTAAAGTTAAGTTAAAGTACCAGTGATTGTCACACACACTAGGTGTGGTGAAATTTGTCCTCTGCATTAGACCCATCCCCTTGCTCACCCCCTGGGAGGTGAGGGGAGCTGTGGGCAGCAGCGGCGCCGCGCCCGGGAATCATTTTTGGTGATTTAACCCCCAATTCCAACCCTTGATGCTGAGTGCCAAGCAGGGAAGAATGCTGGTATGAGCTTTTAAACATAACCCGTTAACTGCTGCCAATCAAATGGTGAATAAGATACTCTTTAGGGTTCATATGTTTGTAAACCTGACTGTGATGAAGCCAGTGCCTCACCAGCCATCAACCTCACCACACGTCACTGCGCTCTCTATTGCACTGAGGCTGGCCAGAGTCAAAGGTTGTAGCGCTACACGTTTGCTGTCTTTCACTGCTCCTCATTCTGTGTGCTGAGAGGCCTTTCTAATTAGACCGTTGTTAATGTCACATTGTGGTTGCAGTTCTATCCACGTGTATGTAACCGCACACTCGGCGCCCAATAGTGTAAAAGTCTTGCTTGTTAACTATAGCAGAAAATCTGTGTATTAGCTTGTGGAACTCTTTGATGGACTATGAAATGTTTGCTGTAATGAACTGTGCTGGGGAATGTTGGGCCTCTTAAAGAACACAAGAATGAGCCTCATGCGCAACTTTCAAGTGTGTTATTTGACAAGACGATCAACATGTTCCTAATATCATGCTTTTTTCCCCATTTACCGTATTTTTTGGAGTATAAGTCGCACCGGAGTATAAGTCGTACTTGCCGAAAATGCATAATAAAAAAGGAAAAAAACATATATAAGTCGCACTGGAGCCCAGCCAAACTATGAAAAAAACTGCGACTTATAGTCCGAAAAATACGGTAGATGCTTATAATGAAGAGGAGTAATACAATCCACTGTATCACTGATTTACGATGGCAGTGGAATGCAGATTTGGACAAGGCACGACACAATGAAAGGTTCGTTAGTGACTTGTTCCCTCTCCAGGAATGCTTTGATACTGATTGGGACAGACAGCATCATTAAAATACAGCCTGGCATGCAGCGAGCACTGACAAATGTGCTATGGAGAAATCAGTTAATAAATCACGCTTGTTAGCGTGCTTGATTGTGATTAATAATTCATTATTTTCTAAAATAATCTGTTCATTTGCATCCATCAAAACACATCAATTAGCAAAGGCAATTTGGGTTTCTGGTGCAATGTACATTGACAAATACTCCCATTTTACTTTTCATCACTGAAACTTTGTATGTCGTGTTGAAATTTGCATAACGAGACCGGCCATAATCATCCAATTTAAATATGTTCATTGACTTATTCTTTTTTTCCTTGCATAACATTGTTGCCTCAGTAGCAGCAGTGTTGTAGTTTATTTTTATGCATCACAAATCATCTCAACCTTCAGCTGACTTCTATTAGCAACCTTTTCTTATTTATCCAGTCTTTACTCTCCTCTCTAAGGTCAGAGGTCACTGCACCCCTCCTTCACGGTGAACAAGCACAACGCTGCGACTTTAAATGGTTGCACAAAAGACCAAAAATCCACTTATACCACACCACAAAAGCTTTGATTTATGTCCAACCATTGTTAACATTGCATTCTCTGAGATTTGAAAAACATTATTTACAATCATTTCAAGTGAATAGATTTGTTGCCTCTTAAAACGTTAATGACACAGGACATGGCTAACTGTTAATATAACCTATACAGAGATGTTGTATCCTATACATTCATGTAAAACATCTCATGTGCCTAACAAAGAAGGACAGTAATGGGTTCATTCGAATTTTTTTCAGACAATTCTGAGTCCAAATTGTTCTACTTTGGTGGTTGTACTGTATACACAGTACATATGCAGAATGTTTGTTTTGTAAAATAGGATTCCTATTTGCTTGCCTTACAAAGCCATTAGCAAAATCATTTTAAAAAACTGATGCTCTTTTCACATTTGCATGCATGAGCTGCTTGAGTGCACTTGAGCATTTGAAGTCACCTTAACGTAATATGGAAATGCTCGACCTTGGATATGCGTCATCTATTTCTGGAGTGTAAAGTTCACAAAGACACTTGGTTGTAATCAGGGTCGTTACCGCCTCTCTTCCTCTCGACTAGCGGCCCGTGGGACAAACTTTTAACTACTCTGACCTCTTTTTGTATTCCACCATGCATGTACTTTTACTTTCAAAGAAGCTTTTTGCAAAAGGTCCTCATCCATTATGTCTGCTAATTTGCCCCCACAAATCCTGCTTTATTGGACGAGGTGTCTGACCGAGCACTATCACGTCACAGATCGCCACCGTTAATGAACAGAAACATTTTTCAATCAAAATGTTATATTTAAAGGCCTACTGAAATGCGATTTTCTTATTTAAACAGGGATAGCAGGTCCATTCTATGTGTCATACTTGATCATTTCGCAATATTGCCATATTTTTGCTGAAAGGATTTAGTAGAGAACATCGACGATAAAGTTCGCAACTTTTGGTCGCTGATAAAAAAGCCTTGCCTGTACCGGAAGTAGCAGACGAGTAGCGTGACGTCACAGGTTGTGGAGCTCCTCACATCCGCACATTGTTTACAATCATGGCCATCAGCAGCGAGAGCGATTCGGACAGAGAAAGGGACGATTTCCCCATTAATTTGAGCGAGGATGAAAGATTCGTGGATGAGGAAAGTGAGAGTGAAGGACTAGAGGGCAGTGGGAGCGATTCAGATAGGGAAGATGCTGTGAGAGGCGGGCGGGACCTGATATTCAGCTGGGAATGACTAAAACAGTAAATAAACACAAGACATATATATACTCTATTAGCCACAACACAACCAGGCTTATATTTAATATGCCACAAATTAATCCCGCATAACAAACACCTGCCCCCTCCCGTCCATATAACCTGCCAATACAACTCAAACACCTGCACAACACACTCAATCCCACAGCCCAAAGTACCGTTCACCTCCCCAAAGTTCATACAGCACATATATTTCCCCAAAGTCCCCAAAGTTACGTACGTGACATGCACATAGCGGCACGCACGTGCTGGCAAGCGATCAAATGTTTGGATGCCGCAGCTGCATGCGTACTCACGGTACCGCGTCTGCGCATCCACCTCAAAGTCCTCCTGGTAAGAGTCTCTGTTGTCCCAGTTCTCCACAGACCAATGGTAAAGCTTGACTGTCATCTTTCGGGAATGTAAACAATGAAACACCGGCCGTGTTTGTGTTGCTGAAGTCGGCCGCAATATACCGCTTCCCATCTACAGCTTTCTTCTTTGCTGTCTCCATTGTTCATTGAACAAATTGCAAAAGATTCCCCAACATAGATGTCCAGAATACTGTGGAATTTCGCGATGAAAACAGACGACTTAATAGCTGGCCACCATGCTGTCCCAAAATGTCCTCTACAATCCGCGACGTCACGCGCTGACGTCATCATACCGAGACGTTTTCAGCAGGATATTTTGCGCGAAATCTAAAAATTGCACTTTAGTAAACTCACCCGGCCGTATTGGCATGTGTTGCAATGTTAAGATTTCATCATTGATATATAAACTATTAGACTGCGTGGTCGGTAGTAGTGGGTTTCAGTAGGCCTTTAAGAGTTTCGCACAATCCACTCACACATTTGACCCTAACGACAAACAATTATTTGCAGTAGATCCACGCTATTCATGAGTGCTATATTTTGACAACACCCGCAAATAGCAAATATATCAATCAATCAATCGATCAAAGTTTACTTACATATCTCTTAATTACAAATGTCTCAATGGGCTGCACAAACCACAGCGATCCCACATCAGGGCATCACCTCATTAACCAATAACGCCTTGGGAGACAATGATATGATGTTTAAAAAGTCCATATTATAGGTAGTGGGCTGTTTTGAGGCATTTTTGTTAATGGTGTCTGTAGTACTGATATTAATAACGTTACGTCTATTTCGCGTAGTGAGTCTTAATTAATTTGATCACATCTAGGAATGGATATAGTTAGGATCTTGAGATTATTTGCTTGGTGCTGTGATAGATTTAATGCTTTATAATTTGCCACCTCACTAGATTGTATGTGTACCTCTAGCACAGTCACTACAGAAAATACAATTATGTGAGTTATGTATTAATCTGCGAGAAATTCTATGTGTGCAGGAATTTTCCAGGCTGGGTCTGGTTAGTTCTAGCTTAACTTGACTTCTCACCCGGACTAACAAGCACTGTAATTTCCTGTGTCCGAGCTTGCTCTTGTGTAGTTGAGTGAGGTAAGGGCCGTCCCTCCTTAGCAAGCCCGGTTTTCCCCAGAAAGAGGACCAATTATCAATAAACGTTAGTCCCTGTTCTCTACAAAAACTAGCCAGCCATTTGTGAAGCGAGACTAATCTACTATACCGCTCATCATCGCCTTTCACAGGCAGGGGGCCCGAGACATCTTTCTAGCGAGATTACAAGTCCTAGCTATGTTCCTCTTTGTAATCTCTGACTGTCTCATCCTAGTGTCATTGGAGCCGACATGTATAACTAAGTTCGTGTAGGCAGTGGAGCAATTAGCCTGTCGTACGTGTTTACTAGGCCTATTTCGAGTCAGCTCCCGAAGATTAGCTTCAATGTTGGGTTCTCGGGCCCTGGGAATACACTTAATTATGGCTGGTTTACTAAGATGTATGTTCCGGGTGGTGGAGTCCCTTATGACTAAGGTGTGGTGTCCGGTACACTGGGGTGCAGGACGAGCTAAAGGGCTAAATCTTTTATGCGTCTCAACCTGTTCACCGTGGCTTGTAGGCCGCTTAGGGTTGCTACAAACTGGGCTAGTCAGCTCGCCACAGCTAATGCCAGTAAACAGGTTTGCTGTGTCTAAATGTATGAAATTACTCTGCTCCAACTGGCAGACACGGCCCTCTAGTCGAGCCAACCTATCCATGTGAAAGGTTTACAATGAACAGGAATCCATACTCACGTTGTTTAGAGTTGAGTCCTTGCTGTCTTCGGAGTGCAGTAGCTTCGGACCGGGAGTACCTTAGTTTTGCTAGCTTAGCAACTAGGTTGTTTCTTTCACCTAGTTAAGTTCTTGCTGTCTTCGGAGAGCAGTTCAGTTTAGCTTCGCTCGCCGAGCTAGCTGAAAGCAAAGTGGTGATACAGAGCGAGTGGGTGCTTTGTAAGTTCAATAAGACTACAAAATGTGTTGGAGAAGGAATAAAGAAAGCTGTGAAACAATTAGAAGCACACAGATAGAAAGATTGTATTTAGCTTTGAACGGCAAACAGAAGCCGCGCAGGAGCGGATGTGACCGGACATATAGTCCGGAGCTCGTAACCTAAAAATAATCAATCAATAATGAATTTTTGAAGAATTGAAGAACATATATCTTTAAGGTTGGCAGCACGGTGGAACAGGGTTTAGTGTTGGAAATGTGAGAATATACAATAGATCAATAATATTGAAGTATAGTATTGAAGGCCGCTGGCGCCACTTTGATACATTTTGTACATTAAAGATACTAGAACCAGTACAATGAAGGTCTATCATTGTGTGCTTAACTATTTGAATACAACATCTACATATTAGCTTTGTGTTATCGGTAACAAAGCATATTATATTTATTATTAGGGATGTCCGATAATATCGGACTGCCGATATTTTCGGCCAATAAATGTTTTAAAATGTAATATCGGAAATTATCGGTATCGGTTTCAAAATGATCGGTATCGGTTTCAAAAAGTAAAATTTATGACTTTTTATAACGCTGCTGTGTACACGGACGTAGGGAGAAGTACAAAGCGCCAATAAACCTTAAAGGCACTGCCTTTGCATGCCGGCCCAATCACATAATATCTACGTCTTTTCACACACACAAGTGAATGCCAGCCATACTTGATCAACAGCCATACAGGTCACACTGAGGGTGGCCGTATAAACAACTTTAACACTGTTACAAATATGCGCCACACTGTGAACCCACACAAAACAAGAATGACAAACACATTTCGGGAGAACTTCACAACATAAACACAACAGAACAAATACCCAGAACCCCTTGCAGCACTAACTCTTCCGGGATGCTACAATATACACCCCCCGCTTCCCCCACCTCAACCCCGCCCACCTCAACCTCCTCATGCTCTCTCAGGGAGAGCATGTCCCAAATTCCAAGCTGCTGTTTTGAGGCATGTTAAAAATAATAATGCACTTTGTGACTTCAATAATAAATATGGCAGTGCCATGTTGGCATATTTTTCCTTAACTTGAGTTGATTTATTTTGGAAAACCTTGTTACATTGTTTAATGCATCCAGCGAGGCATCACAACAAAATTAGGCATACTAATGTGTTAATTCCACGACTGTATATATCGGTATCAGTTGATATCGGAATCAGTAATTAAGAGTTGGACAATATCGGAATATCGGATATCGGCAAAAAAGCCATTATCGGACATCTCTATTTATTATGCCCTAAATGAAGCATTTTCAACCATAAACATGGCTAAATGAACTAAAAATATCAATATTACAGTAGTATTGGCTCCTAGACAAGACAAAAACAATCAACCCACACTGGTCAGTATATTGGCCACTGATTGGCTCAAAATAATTCACGAGAGCAACTAGCGGTAGGAGGTAGAGTATCTAAAGATGGCTCCTTACCCAAACTTTTGCTTGCAACTTAAAGTATGTGGATTGATAGCTCATATCCCAAATAGTGGGGCAATCGTAAACCAAGGTACCACTGTAAACATGAGTGCCATAAAAGTCTACTTTGACACTAATAAAGCCTGGATTATATAGGTTATATTTACCTGACGTCACGTCCGGCTCATTAACTACGCTAGGCTCGAAGTGTTGTCAAAGCGTTCTGGGCAGCATGTTGTCTTACTTGAAGAAAAATGCCTAATGCTTGTGTTGATTTAGGCTCTTGGAACTGTTCAAATTGCGAATAGAATCAACGTTTCTTCAGAGTTCCTAAAGAGGTAATCCAGAAGGGCGAAAGAGTGCAAGATATTATTAAAGCCGATGAGAAAAGTGGCAAGCACTCAGGTCCAAGGGAGTTGAGTCAAAGAACGCACAAGTATGCAGTAATCACTTCTTTAAAGGTTTTTTTTTATATACATTTAACTTTTAGTATTTATCTATGGAGTATTATCCTGATATTTGTTTTTTTATCTTGTTTCAGGGTTCTTAAAACAATTTTTTTCTACGGGTGTTTTGTAAACCACCAACTCGGCGAGTGTAAATACAAGAAAGTAAATGTGAGCAAAACCTAATATTCATACACAATATTGAGATCCACAGGTATATTTTGATAAAGACAGGGAAAAACACGTACTCGTAAACAGCGCGTGCAACATCAACAAGGCAACAAACATGGCTGTCGACGCAAAGTTAAATCATGAAATGCAACCTCACCCACGCAAAAAAGCCTTGACACCAATTTCCTTGACCCAGTCACACACAAAGAAGTTGTAGCCCGCCATTCTTTTCCAAGTCTTAATAGTGTAGAATGACTTCCGGATCACCAGATAGTTTGACATGTTTGGGAACACGCCTGACTGATAATCCTTGAGATCTTAGACTTAGACTTACCGTATTTTCCGCACTATAAGGCGCACCGGATTATTAGCCGCACCTTCAATGAATTACATATTTCATAACTTTGTCCACCAATAAGCCGCCCCGGATTATAAGCCGCGCCTACGCTGCGCTAAAGGGAATGTCAAAAAAACAGTCAGATAGTTCAGTCAAACTTTAATAATATATTGAAAACCAGCGTTCTAACAACTCTGTCCCAAAATGTACGCAAATGTGCAATCACAAACATAGTAAAATTCAAAATGGTGTAGAGCAATAGCAACATAATGTTGCTCGAACGTTAATGTCACAACACACAAAATAAACATAGCGCTCACCTTCTGAAGTTATTCTTCATTCGTAAATCCTTCGAATTCTTCGTCTTCGGTGTCCGAATTGAAAAGTTGCGCAAGCGTGGGATCCAAAATGGCCGGTTCCGTCTCGTCGAAGTCATCGGAGTCAGTGTCGCTGTTGTTGTCCAGTAGTTCTGTGAATCCTGCCTTCCGGAAAGCTCGGACCACAGTTGTGACCGAAATATCTGCCCAGGCATTTACGATCCACTGGCAAATGTTGGCGTATGTCGTCCGGCGCTGTCTGCCCGTCTTAGTGAAGGTGTGTTCGCCTTCGGAGCTGTGTGAAAAAAGCCACCCGGCCTCTTCGCGTAAACTTCCCTTAACCACTCGCTCATCTTTTCTTCATCCATCCATCCCTTCGAGTTAGCTTTTATGATGACGCCGGCTGGAAAGGTCTCTTTTGGCAAGGTCTTCCTTTTGAATATCACCATGGGTGGAAGTTAGCATGGCAAGCTAGAACCACAGTGAAGGATGACTTCTCATTCCCTGTGGTGCGAATATTCACCGTACGTGCTCCCGTTCCACAGTGCGGTTCACAGGAATATCAGTTGCTGTGAAATACGGTAGTAATCCGTGTGCGGATGGAGAGATTGCGTCTTTTTATGAACCGGATCCTTGTCGCTTAGTAGGAGCCATTTTGTGGTCTTTACAGATGTAAACAGGAAATGAAACGTACGGTGATATCCGCGCGTTTTTTCTTCTTCTTCCGGGGGCGGGTGGTTGCTTACAGTAGAAGAAGAAGCGCTTCCTGTTCTATGGGGGCGGGTGCTTTCCTTGGCGGTTGCTTGCGTAGAAGAAGAAGCGCTTCCTGTTCTACCGGGAAAAAAGATGGCGGCTGTTTACCGAAGTTGCAAGATCAAAACTTTATGAAAATGAATCGTAATAAAGCGCACCGGGTTATAAGGCGCACTGTCAGCTTTTGAGAAAATTTGTGGTTTTTAGGTGCGCCTTATAGTGCGGAAAATACGGTAGACTTAGACTTCCTTTTTATTGTCATTCAAATTTGAACTTTACAGCACAGATAAGAACAAATTTTTGTTACATAAGCTCATGGTAGTGCAGGATAAAAAAGCAATAAGGTGCATATATAAATAAATAAATATATGTAAATAATATATAAATATATATATATAAAATAAATACATATATATAAATATATATAAATAAATTAATAGATTACTGTACAGATAAATATATTGCACTTTTTCACATGCGTCCACGTTTATGGATGTATGTTGTATTGTCTTTTATTCCAGCGAGTTAATCCATTTTGGGGGGAGTTGAGGGGATAATTTAATGATGATGCGTTCAAGAGTCTTACGGCCTGAGGGAAGAAGCTGTTACAGAATCTGGAGGTTCTGCTTCGGAGGCTGCGGAACCTCTTTCTAGAGTCCAGCAGTGAAAACAGTCCTTGGTGGGGGTGGGAGGAGTCTTTGCAGATTTTCTGAGCCCTGGTCAGGCAGCGGCTTTTTGCGATCTCCTGGATAGGAGGAAGAGGAGTCCTGATGATCTTTTCCGCCGTCCTCACCACTCTCTGGAGAGACTTCCAGTCTGAGGCATTGCAGGCTCCAGTAGAATGTGGTCAGAATGGGGGGAGGGAGCTGTGCTCTTTTCATCCGACGCAAAAAGTGCATGCGCTGCTGAGCTCTTTTTACAAGAGCTCCAGTGTATAGGGACCAGGTTATATTGTCAGTTATCTGCACCCCCAGGAATCACTCGACAAATCTCGTTTGATTAAGCATAGGGATAGATTCCATTGCATATTTAGATTTTTTTGCTCGTATCTGCCTTTTGTGGTAAGATTATTGACCTAATCAACAATAATAATAACACATTTTTCCGGCAACCATCCACAGTGAAGGAGCATTTAACGGTCTGCTGCCACCTTGTGGTTTGTATTTTCAGTTTTCCTTTGTTGGTGCAGTAGACCTGGTTCTTACATTTCTCCTACCCCCTAGAGTTCCTGTGTTCCCCTTGTGGGCGGAGTTGTGAGATGTGCACAGCTGTTTCCAATCTTCCTGATACTACTTAAGCGACACCTTGACAGCTGGATGGCACTCAACGATTCCACTCCTCGACTCTCCAAGTCAGATGTTTCCTATGCTTCCCGAGTTTGTTGATACTTACCTTTTTGGCTTTTCCCAGTGCCATCCAGCTTGGTGTCGTGTGGTAGTTTGCACGTCTTGCAACTCCAACCCAAGTTATAGTTATTTTTGTATATTAGCTTTTGTTCTGTTTTCCACGGTGATCATTTTGTTTTCTGTTTTTCGCACCGTCGCCTTTTGTTATCTCCTGTTTGCATCATTTTTGTGAGTACTTTTCCATAAGTAAAATAAGTGTTTTACTCACTGTCCGTCTGCATCCTTGGGTTCCACTCTACTGCATTTAATTGCATTTTGTCGGAGCATGTATAGTCAACATAAAATGCGTGATTAATCTGTTTTTATACATGACTAATGTTATTTATAGTTTGTGATTAATCACGAGTTAACTCGTTACATTTGACAGTTCTGATAAAAACACACATACATAAAATTCCAAACATCAAAAGAGACACATACCTATGATTTCAGTAGCAGAAACTAAAATGTGTATTATTTTGCTGCATGCTTTGAATGGGAAAAAGTAGCACTTGTTGACACAAAATATAGCATTAGTTTATGTTAAGATACATTTGGGATCAAAATGCCTTTTTTAAGTTGAGTTTTGTGTTTTCATTTTAGACTGAAGAATATACAGTATATCAATAAATAACAATATTCAACATTTCTTTATGATCTAAAATGACTTAAAAATAATAGGACTTTTATCTGAAATTCTTTATTGTTTATAGTGTGTGTTGATGCATTGTATGTACGTATTTGTGTGTCACTGCTACAGCTTCCTTCTTTATGTCCTACTGGGACAGTTTAGCCAGCTCTATCGCTGTCCAAAGCGTCAATTTGAAACTGATCTGTTCTGACTCGGACCCTGTTGCCCTGTGAGCCGCCTGTCAGCTGTCAACTGTCAGAACGTCTTCCCGGGACTGCGATCCGGTGATAGGTCTGCTCTACACTTGATGGAGTTGCATCTCATTTTAAGAGCTTTCTTTGAATGCTTTTAATGATCTGCCATTTCCTCCAGCAAATGTGGTCCTTTTTTTAGTTGATGCAATACACTCTCCCCTGTGGTGAAATACTATCTAAACGTAAACTACAAAAAGGTACTTTGTAATTCATCAGCAGCAGTAGTAGGCAATGCTTTTAGAATTTAATTCTGCAGGTATGCTAGTTACAAAATCTACGAATTGATTTGAACATATGTACAAGTGCTAATATTAGTCTTAGCCTGTTTCAGAAATGGGACAGAAAGGCCTTTTTCAGGCAGGCAGTAGCCATCACATCCATTATGGTAGCTCACGCCCAATCTTAAAATGTTGCCTCTCCCCTCTGCTCGGAAACGTGACACGGAATAATTGCCATGCATGGTTGGAGGCACACAGGCTCTGCTGGTAAATGGGTAATCTGTGCAATGGCGAGGACCTCGTCTCACACGAGCAAAATGCTGGATATTGCCTGTCTGATGTGTGCGAAGATAGCTGGAGAACGCTGCAGCCCGTTGCCATAGCAGACCTCTAGAAAGGAAATGATTAAAAACACAGACTAAGCCGTATCATGTCACCAATGCTCCACAACCTAAAAAAACCCATCTGATATCATTTTCTACCAGGCGGGAATTGAAAATGGCAAAAGACACATGATACAGCGTGTGCAGAAACAGCCTTTTGCATTGACAAGACGAAATCGAATCATTTGTATGTCTTATTTGAAATTCAAAGCTATTTCCAATATGTATTATAGGAATAGATTTAACACTGATGTGATCATCTTAATTGTAGTACCTTTTACACTTGTCATATTATTTATACTTATATTAAGACTTTATCTTGTGACTTTTACACACGTTTTCATAACTGTCCCACTTTTTTATGGTATTAAGACTTTATTCTTGTCTCTGACAGTGTTTATATTTTAGATCTGTTTTGTGTGATGTATTCCTTGTATAATGTTCATTTCATTCATGTATCACTTTTCTTTCACAATATTGTAACTTTTCTTTATAAAATTCTTATTATTTTTTGACATTACAACTTTATACTTCTTGTTGCTTGACATTGTTTTCCACAATGTTTTGAAGAAAAGTGTTGCTCCAATAACACATTATTTAATAGATGAATACATTAATTGTCATGTCTGTGTGATCATGTTTTGTTTTAGTCATGTTCGGTTTTGTTTTTGGACTTTTTGTGCACTTTTGTTTTGTTTTGTCACCATAGCAACCATTAGTTTTCACCTGTCACGTCACGCACCTGTTTCACGTTTTGAGTCACGCACCTGCTTTCACTGCCCTGCGATGAGGTGGCAACTTGTCCAGGGTGTACCCCGCCTTCCGCCCGATTGTAGCTGAGATAGGCTCCAGCGCCCCCCCGCGACCCCGAAGGGAATAAGCGGTAGAAAATGGATGGATGGATGGACCTGCTTTCACTAATCATGTCTATAGTATTTAAGTTCATTGTTTTCAGTTTGTCGTTCTGGCGACATCTCACATTTATGCTCTGTACATTCCTGACACTTGTTTTCATGTCCATCCTTCATGCTGCTATTTTTGTCCAAGCCAAGTAAGTTTTTGTTTATTAATGCTATAGTCTTTTGGTTTCATACTTTGTTCTCCGCCACTGTGCGCACTTTTCGTTTGTACTTTTTTTGCTATAGTCTTTTGGTTTCATAGTTTGTTCTCCGCCACTGTGCGCGCTTTTCGATTGTACTTTTTTTGATATGTTAAATAAATCATGTACTTACATTCCCGTCTCGCCCGAGCCAACTTTCCGTTGCCTTCTAGAAAAACTAAACCCCAGGACCAAGTCATGACATTAATTTGCCAATCCAGTCACTGCAAGCAGTAGATGGTTACTGGAGTCAAGTGAAGTGTTTAAATAAACACTGATGATGTGAAAATGTGTTTGTACATAGGAAGCCTTCACATTCATACCTTTTTCTGGCACATGATTATTCTCCAAGTGGTGTCATGAAACAAACATTTCACACAAGCTGCTGAACAAAGAAAATCTGTTACCTTGGACTGAAAGTGATGTATGCCACCTCACGCTGTTTGGGTTTACAAAAACCAACAAACCATCTAATCATATTTATGGCTGTGTGTCCCAAAACTTGCAGTACATAACAAACGCTGGCAGGCGCCAAAGAACTGTGTTGGCAAAGCTGATGGCTCATTATGGTCAAGTACTAATAATGTTTGGGTAAACAGACGGATCAATGAAAGATTTGCACGTGTTTGTCTGATTTGTCCTCATTGTTGGCTGGCTCTTAAAAATGCTGTTTCTGTAATTGCTAGTTAGTCTTCTTTGTTTATGATCTCATCTAGTCTCACTCATGTTTAATTTTTTTTTTTTTTTGTAGTTCTGTTTAGTTCAATATTTGGAATGCATGGTGCACTTTGTCTTTTGTTTGTCCATTGTCTGAACCTTCTATGGCGGCAAACAGATCCCACGTCAGTAAAGCAGCCCATGGTGTGAAGACAATCACTTTGGCACCACAGTGCAGTTTTTAACCCTGTATGGACTTTACAGTCATGTAAACCAGTGTTTTTCAACCACTGGCCCGCGACACACTGTGCCGTGAGATACAGTCTGGTGTGCCGTGGGAGATTATCTAGTTTCACCTATTTGGGTTAAAGATATTTTTTGCAAATCAGTAATTATAGTTTGTAAATGATGTGTTGTTGTTGAGTGTCGGTGCTGTCTAGAGCTCAGCAGAGTAATACTCTTCCATATCAGTAGTTGGCAGCCGGTAGCTAATTGCTTTGTAGATGTCGGAAACAGCGGGAGGCAGCGTGCAGGTAAAAAGGTGTTTAATGCTTAAACCAAAAATAAACAAAAGGCGAGTGCCGCTATGAAAAAGGCATTGAAGCTTAGGGAATGCTATGCAGAACGAAACTAAAACTGAACTGGCTACAAAGTAAACAAAAACAGAATGCTGGACGACAGCAAAGACTTACTGTGGAGCAAAGATGGCGTCCACAAAGTACATCCGAACATGACATGACAATCAACAATGTCCCCACAAAGAAGGATAAAAACAACTGAAATATTCTTGACTGCTAAAACAAAGTAGATGCGGGCAATATCACTCAAAGAAAGACACCAAAACACACAGGAAAATACCAAAAAAAGAGAAAAAGACAAGAACAAGACAAGCGCAAGACAAGAACTAAAACACTACACACAGGAAAACAGCAAAAAAACTCAAAATAAGTCACGGCATGATGTGACAGGTGGTGACAGTACACCTACTGTGAGACAAGAGCTACATTGATGCATGCTTGGTTATGGTTTAAAGCAGGGGTCGGCAACCCAAAATGTTGAAGGAGCCATATTGGACCTAAAATACAAAAACAAATCTGTCTGGAGCCGCAAAAAATTAAAAGCCATATTACATACAGATAGTGTGTCATGAGATATACATTTAATTAAGAGGACTTAAAGGAAACTAAATGACCTCAAATATAGCTACAAATGAGGCATAATGATGCAATATGTACATATAGCTAGCCTAAATAGCATGTTGGCACCGATTAGCTTGCAGTCATGCAGTGACCAAATATGCCCGATTAGCACTCCACACAAGTCAATTGATTGATTGATTGATTGATTGAAACTTTTATTAGTAGATTGCACAGTGAAGTACGTATTCCGTACAATTGACCACTAAATGATCACACAAGATAATCATCAGAGTATATACATTGAATTATTTACATTATTTACAATCCGGGGTGTGGGATATGGAGGGGCGGGGGGAGGGGGGTTCGGTTTGGTTGGTATCAACACTTCAGTCATCAACAATCAGCATCAACAATTGCATCATCAGAGAAATGGATATTGAAACAGTGTAAGACTGACTTGGTAGGATATGTACAGCAAGTAGTGGACATAGAGAGAGAGATCAGAAAGTATAAGAAAAAGTGTCTACATTTGATTGTTTGATTGTTTACATTTGATTATTTACAATCCGAAGAGGTAATTATGTGAAAGGGAGGGTGTTAGTTTAGGGTTGTAGTTGCCTGGAGGTGTTCTTTTAGTGCGGTTTTGAAGGAGGATAGAGATGCCCTTTCTTTTACACCTGTTGGGAGTGCATTCCATATTGATGTGGCATAGAAAGAGAATGAGTTAAGACCTTTGTTAGTTCGGAATCTGGGTTTAACGTGGTTAGTGGAGCTCAACAAAACATAAACAAAACTCACCTTTGTGCATTCACGCACAACATTAAACGTTTGATGGACAAAAGGAGACAGAAAAAGAAGTGGCATAAAACACGCCCTAGAAAGTCGGAGAAAGTTATACATGTAAACAAACTACGGTGAGTTCAAGGACCGCCAAAATTAGTAGGATAAAACGGAGCTCGTCAAATACTCGAATCAGTGAAGCATGTTAAATATAATCAAATCAAATCAACTTTATTTATATATAAACAGTGTGCTTTATAACAATTAGGGAGGTTTGTCCTCCTACAGAAACCATATTAACACAAAAAATATTTTTTTTCCACCAATTTTTTTCCATTTTTCATACATTTTTGAAAAAGCTCCAGAGAGCCATAAGAGCGGCGCTAAAGAGCCGCATGCGGCTCTAGAGCCGCAGGTTGCCGACCCCCGGTTTAAAGTCATATCCAACAATTGCGGCAACAACGTTTTACTGTGAACTGAGTTTCGTTTTTTAATGATTTTTGCTGGTTTTTCAACGCAAAAAATGTGTCTTGGTTCAAAAAAAGGTTGGGAAATATTGATGTAAGCAATGATGGCATCCAAAAACTTAAGTCTGGACGCTGACATAGCCACAGTTTTATCAGAACCTGCTGCTTGTCACACACTATCTGTGTACCCCTGGAACCAGAGGTAGAATAATAATTACATGCCCAGGAACATACAGTACTCCAAAATCCAAATCTGATGAATATTCTTAGTTCAAAAGCAGCTCCATGAATGCCATCCTTGCTATGACAAACAAGATAACAAGAACGATCATCGCACCCGGCCATGTTCGACCTGCACTCAGGGCTGCAGCACAAGAAAGAGGATGGTACCGCCGCCTGAAGCAGTGGGTCATCCGTCAAAACCAGGAGGCGAGACCGGCCTCGACACAGTGAAGCTGCGACTGGCTCTTTGTGTAGTTGCATGACAGGACCTGAAGCTTGTGGTGGTCACTTCCTGCGGGGTCAGCGCAGACAAGCTGCACGGAGCTCCAGACTGTCCTGCTGGGCCCGCCATGGGTCAGAGGGGGCGGGCTGATGGCTGACAGTGATCTCCTAAAGGGAGTCTGGCCCAGAAACTATTGTCTGAAATCATTAGAGGAAGTTTGGACGACTGTGCCTATTCAAAGAAGCAGTTCATTGGTGTTTACTTTATTCCAAAGCCTGTTGTCCTCTGCCATGCCACTGCAGACACTACAAGCAGTGTTGGGACTAACGCGTTACAAAGTAACGCGTTACTGTAACGCCGTTACTATCGGCGGTAACTAGTAATCTAACGCGTTATTTTTTTATATTCAGTAACTCCGTTACCGTTACTACATGATGCGTTACTGCGTTATTTTGCGTTATTTTTTATGTAGTATCAGCTAGAAACTGAGAAGATCAATCAATCAATCAATCAATCTTTATTTATATAGCCCTAAATCACAAGTGTCTCAAAGGGCTGCACAAGCCACAACGACATCCTCGGTACAAAGCCCACATACGGGCAAGGAAAAACTCACCCCAGTGGGACGTCGATGTGAATGACTATGAGAAACCTTGGAGAGGACCGCATATGTGGGTAACCCCCCCCCTCTAGGGGAGACCGAAAGCAATGGATGTCGAGTGGGTCTGACATAATATTGTGAGAGTCCAGTCCATAGTGGATCCAACATAATAGTAAGAGTCCAGTCCATAGTGGGGCCAGCAGGACACCATCCCGAGCGGAGACGGGTCAGCAGCGCAGAGATGTTCCCTGCCGATGCACAGGCGAGCGGTCCACCCCGGGTCCCGACTCTGGACAGCCAGCATTTCATCCATGGCCAACGGACCTGTGCCCCCCCCCCCCCCCCTCAAGGAAAAGGGGAGCAGAGGAGAAAAGAAAAGAAACGGCAGATCAACTGGTCTAACAGGGGGGCTATTTAAAGGCTATAGTATACAAATGAGTTTTAAGATGGGACTTAAATGCTTCTACTGAGGTAGCATCTCTAATTGTTACCGGGAGGGCATTCCATAGTACTGGAGCCCGAATAGAAAACGCTCTATAGCCCGCAGACTTTTTTTGGGCTCTGGGAATCACTAATAAGCCGGAGTTCTTTGAACGCAGATTTCTTGCCGGGACATATGGTACAATGCAATCGACAAGATAGGACGGAGCTAGACCGTGCAGTATTTTATACGTAAGTAGTAAAACCTTAAAGTCACATCTTAAGTGCACAGGAAGCCAGTGCAGGTGAGCCAGTATAGGCGTAATATGATCAAACTTTCTTGTTCTTGTCAAAAGTCTAGCAGCCGCATTTTGTACCAACTGTAATTTTTTAATGCTAGACATAGGGAGCCCCGAAAATAATACGTTACAATAGTCGAGACGAGACGTAACGAACGCATGAATAATGATCTCAGCGTCGCTAGTGGATAAAATAGAACGAATTTTAGCGATATTACGGAGATGAAAGAAGGCCGTTTTAGTAACACTCTTAATGTGTGATTCAAACGAGAGAGTTGGGTCGAAGATAATACCCAGATTCTTTACTGATTCGCCTTGTGTAATTGTTTGGTTGTCAAATGTTAAGGTGGTATTATTAAATAAATGTCGGTGTTTAGCAGGACCGATAATCAGCATTTCCGTTTTCTTGGCGTTGAGTTGCAAGAAGTTAGCGGACATCCATTGTTTAATTTCATTAAGACACGCCTCCAGCTGACTACAATCCGGCGTGTTGGTCAGCTTTAGGGGCATGTAGAGTTGGGTGTCATCAGCATAGCAATGAAAGCTAACACCGTATTTGCGTATGATGTCGCCTAGCGGCAGCATGTAAATACTAAAGAGTGCAGGGCCAAGAACCGAACCCTGAGGAACTCCGCACGTTACCTTAACATAGTCCGAGGTCACATTATTATGGGAGACGCATTGCATCCTGTCAGTAAGATAAGAGTTAAACCACGACAAAGCTAAGTCTGACATACCAATACGTGTTTTGATACGCTCTAATAAAATATTATGATCGACGATATCGAAAGCAGCGCTAAGATCAAGAAGCAGCAACATAGATGACGCATCAGAATCCATCGTTAGCAGTAGATCATTAGTCATTTTTGCGAGGGCTGTCTCCGTAGAGTGATTTGACCTGAAACCGGATTGAAAAGGTTCACAGAGATTGTTAGACACTAAGTGTTCATTTAGCTGCTGTGCGACAATTTTTTCGAGGATTTTCGAAATAAAGGGAAGGTGGGACACCGGTCGGTAGTTTACCATGAGGTCAGGATCAAGGTTAGGTCTTTTGAGCAGAGGATGAATAACCGCTTTCTTGAATGCTAGGGGAACAGTGCCAGAGGAAAGTGATAAGTTTATAATATTTAGCACTGATGGACCTAATAATACAAAAAGCTCCTTGATAAGTTTCCCAGGAAGTGGGTCAAGTAAACATGTTGTTTGTTTTATCCCACTTACACGCTGTAATAGTTCCTCTAATGTTATTTCATCAAAAAGAGAGAGACTATTTTGTATTGCAGTATCCGTCGTAGATACAGTTGTATCTGTGTTCATAGAACCCAGTTGTAGCTGGGATGCGTTGTCTTTAATCTCCTTTCTAATGAGTTCAATCTGAGTAAGATCTGAGTGTTGCAGCGCTGCTGAAGAGGCGACAAAAAAGAGGCGCGCCGCGCGCTGTCTGTGTGTACGTGTGTGTGTGTGTGTGTGAGTGTGTGTGTGTGGGAGGGGGCGTGTCTGTGTCTACTATCAAGACGTCATGGCGAACCCCGAAGCCGAGTTTCTTAAAATGGAGATATTTTCAGTACGTTTCTTTTATCGACCACAAAGAAAAGAACATTTTAGTTGAATGTAAGTTTCAAATATGCTGAAACAGCGACAAAAACAACATGCTTCGACGAAGCTAGTAAAGAGACACACACTTCACTTCCACCTCCAACAGCGGCTGGATTTTAATGAGGCACTGCACACTGAAGGTACACACACTCTGTCAATTCTCTTATATACTCTTTCATTTTAAACTTTTAGAGTGTTTGATTATCACATCACTCTAAATATTTAGACTATAAAGTTCACAAACCTAAAGAGGGATACTAGCAGAGGTGGGACCAAGTCATTGTTTTGCAAGTCACAAGTAAGTCTCAAGTCTTTGCCCTCAAGTCCGAGTCAAGTCCCGAGTCAAGACAGGCAAGCCCCGAGTCAAGTCCAAAGTCAAGACTGGAAAGTCTCAAGTCAAGTCCTAAGTCCTGCATTTTGAGTTTCGAGTCCTTTCAAGTCCTTTTAACCACAGACTAATATATTAACACAGATTGTGTATGCTTTTCAAGCGCTGTATTTATTTATTAAAACAAGTGCATTTTAAATTGCAGGAAAGAAAATTGTGCTGACATTGCACTTTATAATAGCACTATTAACCAGTCATTTTAAACATTAACTCATTCCTTTACAGAACAAACACATTAAAAAATAAAGTGCAAATGTACTTATTTGTACAAAAGTGTTAACATTGAAAAAACATGACATATACGTGAACATAACAAAAAAGTTGTACTTTTTATATGTCAGGGCCCTATGCTGCATTGCATTTGCAAAAGACCAAATTAGCCAAGAGTCTTGTCAGTCATTTGTGCACGATGGGGGCGTAGTATGATGCCACCATGGCTGAAAACTCGCTCCACTGGAGCACTGGAGGCAGGCACTGCCAAGACTCTCATGGCCACTCGGAACAGTGAAGGAAGAGTCTTCATGTTCAATGCCCAGAACAAAAGGGGGGAGAGAGTTGTTTTGGGTTGGTGCACTACTTGTAAGTGTATCTTGTGTTTTTTATGTTGATTTAATTAAAAAAAGAAAAGAAAAAAAAATATTTCTTGTGCGGCCCGATACCAATCGATCCACGGACCAGTACCGGGCCGCGGCCCGGTGGTTGGGGACCACTGAGGTAAACAACCAACAGTATGTCAGAAAGCTAGCTAAAACGGTACACATATTCATAATATAGTATACATTTTAACTGACCTTTATTTTACTATTTTTGTCTTTTTTTAGGTGGCTAAAATACGCGGTGCTGCTGACCGCCGTCTAACGTTACGTGTGATATATTGACTAACGTAACCCTGCTTAAAAAAAATCACTGAACAAAAAGTATGAATAAGGTAGTGAACTGCAACAGATTCCCGTGTTTGCAATAACGTTATAACGTTAGCAGTGAGTTTACAGCCTCACTGATTTAACTACACAGCAAATAAAAGTCACGTTACTTAGCCAATAAACGTTATCTTACATTCAAAACTTACCGTTATTTGTGCAATTAATGCCGGACGAAGTTGGAAGTTGTTGCCTCTCCATCAGTAATTTTCGAACCGCATGTGTTGCATACTGCAAACCGTTTTGTGTTGACCACCTCGTAATTTTTATACCCAAACGAAATTATTTTAGGTATCATTTTTTGTTCACTGGCGTGTGGTTTGGACATGTCTTCTTCGTTGGTTGTCCTGCAATTTGATTGGATGAATGCTGTGTGATGAAAACAAAGTAGATCTAATTTGATTGGCTGTTGTACTGAGAGCACACCAGCTGACACACGCAACGCTGATAGACAAGTACACAATGAAAAATACGGAGCGCTCCCGAATAACTTTTTCTTTTTGGGTTTTGGGGAAAGTAGCAAGTCATGTCAAGTCAAAAGGCTCAAGTCCAAGTGAAGTCACAAGTCATTGATGTTAAAGTCTAAGTCGAGTTGCAAGTCTTTTTACATTTTGTCAAGTCGAGTCTAAAGTCATCAAATTCATGACTCGAGTCTGACTCGAGTCCAAGTCATGTGACTCGAGTCCACACCTCTGGATACTAGTGGGCCAGGCTAATATTTCCTTTTCTCTAAACTAAGTGGGGAAATGTGTAGAGTGTTCTGGGCTTCAGACATGATTTTATTTCAGAATTCCTTGAGAAAACGCCTGGTTAGGCTTTATGTATGTAGTGTGTGCCTTTCTTGTTTTACAGCTATGTTGTTATTATGCTGTTTGTTACTTATCTATGTTAAGTTGCAGCTATTTAAAATAGTTTTGTCAATTTGTTCTGGTCTGAAACAAATTGGCCCTTTAAAACATATCTTTGTCTTTGTGTGTTGTATGTAGAGCACATTGCTTAGCAGAGTTCAGTGATGCAAATGCATGTCAAGTTGATCAACACATTGTAGTATTCTCCAGTGCAATAACAGTACTAAAATGAAGGCTAAAAGGGCATTAAATGGGGCCTTAAAAAAAAAAAAAAAAATATATATAAGTAACTAAATAGTTACTTTTCACAGTAACGCATTCGGGCTCCAGTACTATGGAATGCCCTCCCGGTAACAGTTAGAGATGCTACCTCAGTAGAAGCATTTAAGTCCCATCTTAAAACTCATTTGTATACTCTAGCCTTTAAATAGCCCCCCTGTTAGACCAGTTGATCTGCCGTTTCTTTTCTTTTCTCCTCTGCTCCCCTTTTCCTTGAGGGGGGGGGGGGCACAGGTCCGGTGGCCATGGATGAAGTGCTGGCTGTCCAGAGTCGGGACCCGGGGTGGACCACTCGCCTGTGCATCGGCTGGGAACATCTCTGCGCTGCTGACCCGTCTCCGCTCGGGATGGTGTCCTGCTGGCCCCACTATGGACTGGACTCTTACTATTATGTTGGATCCACTATGGACTGGACTCTCACAATATTATGTCAGACTCACTCGACATCCATTGCTTTCGGTCTCCCCTAGAGGGGGGGGGGGGGTTACCCACATGTGCGGTCCTCTCCAAGGTTTCTCATAGTCATTCACATCGACGTCCCACTGGGGTGAGTTTTTCCTTGCCCTTATGTGGGCTATACCGAGGATGTCGTTGTGGCTTGTGCAGCCCTTTGAGACACTTGTGATTTAGGGCTATATAAATAAAGATTGATTGATTGATTGATGATTACTTTTTGGTTTAAGTAACTGAGTTAGTAACTGAGTTACTTTTGAAATAAAGTAACTAGTAACTGTAACTAGTTACTGGTTTTCAGTAACTAACCCAACACTGACTACAAGGGACTATTTCTACTACCTGCTCCACCAGCTGATACGACATGAAAACTATTTAGCTTGTTAGAGTCTTTTGTCACTAATGATTAATGGCAAGTAAGAGAGAGGGCAAGTGTTATTGGAGCTGCAACTATTATTGCAAATGTTGATCCCAAACTAGACGAGAGGGCCTTAGCAGAGGTGGGCTGTACCCCCTCTGAATGAAACATAACACGTTTTGTTGATGTACAAAAAGCCGACCAATGACAGTCTTGCATCAGCTTTTAAAACAGGGGAACATCACTTTAGGATGGGATGGAGAGGGACGTTGTTTCTTCCGGCCTAAACTCATTTTAGATTGTGGGCCACATGGAGAAAAATCTACTCCCAACTGGTAAAATCACGGCACGATAACTTAAAAATTAAGACAACTTCAGATTGTTTTCTTTGTTTAAAAATTAATGTTGTTGTCGTTGTTTTTTACACTACCATGTAATAGTATTCTATCTTAATTTGTTGTTATTTATACTTTCTGAATAAATTATGTGATAATGTTCATCAGTCAACTCATTGGTGTTAATTTTCAATCTGTCAAGATTAAAAATAATATCAAAATCAAATTACAGGATGTTATTTATGTAGTTTGCTCATTTTCCTCTACTGGTGCACTAATAACATCATGTGGTTTATTTTGTTTACATATGTAGCATAATCTACAAAGAATTGTTATTGCGACATCTAGTGGACACATTTAGAAACAGCAGTTTCTTTCATTCAAACATTTCGGCTCATTTTTATACTTAGCAAACTCATCCCGCGAGCCAGATAAAACCTGTTCGTGGGCCTGATCCGCCTGACCCCTGCTTTAACGTAATAGCATAAACCGTTTTTTTAGACTTCATTGTTCGCCTCCCCTTTGCTGCCGTGGTTTTCCTTTTGCCCTCAGTGTCCTTTTGGGTAAAGGCAGTCTTTATTATGTTTGCATGCACACATCAGTCAGATTCCTGCTACAGTTTGTTCTCTCTGTATTTGCTATGAAAAGCCCACGTTTACAAGCAACTCTAATTTATAATCACACACACAACGCTATGGAGCGATTTCGGTCATTTCGGCTTGTTTAGCTATATAAGATTCTCTGCAAGAAAGATAATGCTACATGCCAGCATACTTGGCAACCTTGAGACCTCCGATTTCGGGAGGTGGGGGTGGGGCGGGGGCGTGGTTGGGGGCGTGGTTAAGAGGGGAGGAGTTCTAGCTATATATATATATATATATATATATATATATATATATATATATATATATATATATATATATATATATATATATATGTGAAATACTTGACTTTCAGTGAATTCTAGCTATATATATATTTATTTTATTATATATATATATATATATATATATATATATATATATATATATATATATATATATATATATATATATAAAATAAATACTTCCATTTCAGTGTTCATTTATTTACACATATACACACACATAACACTCATCTACTCATTGTTGAGTTACGGGTTGAATTGTCCATCCTTGTTCTATTCTCTGTCACTATTTTTCTAACCATGCTGAACACCCTCTCTGATGATGCATTGCTGTGTGGCACGCACAAAAGTGCTTTCATCAAATGCACTACAGTCTGGAATCTTCCATCTCTCCCTAGCATGGCCCAAAACCGGTCAATCTTTGCTTCCTGAGAAAGATCTTCACTGCCAAGCACTTGGTAGTCCACTACTTCTTCCCGGAGGCTATCCAGGTCCAATCGCAGCTGCGGCTTGTAACTTACAAGCGTATTTCTTCATCTTACTCGTCGTCGGCGTCGCCACAGCTGTATCTTCCTCGTTCTTCTGCTTCGTCTCCTTGTTGTGTGCGCAGTTGTGCACTGCACTCTCTAAAAGCTGTAGATGTTATTGTCACATATGCATGTAGAGTAGATGGCAGTATTGCCCTGTTTAAGAGTGTCACAACATTGCTGTTTACGGCAGATGAACTGCTTTACGGTAGACGAAAACGTGACTGCTGTTGTTGTGTGTTGTTACCGCGCTGGGAGGACGTTAATGAAACTGCCTAACAATAAACCCACATAAGAAGCCGAGAAGCTCTCGATCATTCTACAGTTATAACGTGATTGGGCATGCACGCTGTTTATATTGTGGGAAAGCGGACGTGAAAACAGGCTGTCGACACGTCACTCAGGTCCGCATGGAGGAATTTCGGGAGATTTTCGGGAGAAAATTTGTCCCGGGTAGTTTTCGGGAGAGGCGCTGAATTTCGGGAGTCTCCCGGAAAATCCGGTAGGGTTGGCAAGTATGCATGCCAGTAGCTAACTGTTACTGGAACTCATACACCCTTGGTCATTTTAATGATGGAAATTAATAACTCCAACACTGTGAACGATAAAACCGATATAAGTCCACTGTGAACAAGATGATACAGTAAAATACGAGGGGAAGCTAGTGAGAAGGCATGTAGACTAATTACAGGTGGACACAGTGGAGAAGGTCAGCTAATCTCAGAGGTTGGAAACACGAGAGGGCAGGCAATAAGAGCAATAGGTGAGGGGAAGAAGGGAAGAAAACTGCATCAGGGCTCGTAATGAAAAGACAAATTATGGCCCAGCTAGCAGAGCGGGGCCTTACAGTCCATTAGCTCCTTTTTAATTGGGCCAGGAGACCCAAGGAAGTGAGGGTCCAGAAAGCAGAGAGATGGTTTCGAGTGTCGAGTTATTTCTGTAAAACATTAGTGAGCGATCCCCTTTCTGCCAGTATGAGACCTTAGACCACAGACGGCGGCCCTTCTTTCATCATTAACCTTTAGCTCACTTTGAAATGACTGCATAATAGAAGAAGGTAATATTTGCCTCTGCTTAGAGGACCTTCTGCACTGCATTTACTTCATCACTTCCCACTCTTCCCGATAACAAAAAAGTCATTTCTAGCACACGGAGCGATAAGACTCACCACTAACCCTTTCATTTTCCAACACCTCAAATCCTGCTTTGATTCGGCCATCCACACTGTTAGTTTAGCTTTTAGCTTGGAAAACATCCACCTCCACATGCTGTTAAATGGGACTCCTAATGATTCAATGCCGTGCGACTTGAATAAATCATAGGAATACCGTATTTTCCGCACTATAAGGCGCACCGGATTATTAGCCGCACCTTCAATGAATTACATATTTCATAACTTTGTCCACCAATAAGCCGCCCCGGATTATAAGCCGCGCCTACGCTGCGCTAAAGGGAATGTCAAAAAAACAGTCAGATAGTTCAGTCAAACTTTAATAATATATTGAAAACCAGCGTTCTAACAACTCTGTCCCAAAATGTACGCAAATGTGCAATCACAAACATAGTAAAATTCAAAATGGTGTAGAGCAATAGCAACATAATGTTGCTCGAACGTTAATGTCACAACACACAAAATAAACATAGCGCTCACCTTCTGAAGTTATTCTTCATTCGTAAATCCTTCGAATTCTTCGTCTTCGGTGTCCGAATTGAAAAGTTGCGCAAGCGTGGGATCCAAAATGGCCGGTTCCGTCTCGTCGAAGTAATCGGAGTCAGTGTCGCTGTTGTTGTCCAGTAGTTCTGTGAATCCTGCCTTCCGGAAAGCTCGGACCACAGTTGTGACCGAAATATCTGCCCAGGCATTTACGATCCACTGGCAAATGTTGGCGTATGTCGTCCGGCGCTGTCTGCCCGTCTTAGTGAAGGTGTGTTCGCCTTCGGAGCTGTGTGAAAAAAGCCACCCGGCCTCTTCGCGTAAACTTCCCTTAACCACTCGCTCATCTTTTCTTCATCCATCCATCCCTTCGAGTTAGCTTTTATGATGACGCCGGCTGGAAAGGTCTCTTTTGGCAAGGTCTTCCTTTTGAATATCACCATGGGTGGAAGTTAGCATGGCAAGCTAGAACCACAGTGAAGGATGACTTCTCATTCCCTGTGGTGCGAATATTCACCGTACGTGCTCCCGTTCCACAGTGCGGTTCACAGGAATATCAGTTGCTGTGAAATACGGTAGTAATCCGTGTGCGGATGGAGAGATTGCGTCTTTTTATGAACCGGATCCTTGTCGCTTAGTAGGAGCCATTTTGTGGTCTTTACAGATGTAAACAGGAAATGAAACGTACGGTGATATCCGCGCGTTTTTTCTTCTTCTTCCGGGGGCGGGTGGTTGCTTACAGTAGAAGAAGAAGCGCTTCCTGTTCTATGGGGGCGGGTGCTTTCCTTGGCGGTTGCTTGCGTAGAAGAAGAAGCGCTTCCTGTTCTACCGGGAAAAAAGATGGCGGCTGTTTACCGAAGTTGCGAGATCGAAACTTTATGAAAATGAATAGTAATAAAGCGCACCGGGTTATAAGGCGCACTGTCAGATTTTGAGAAAATGTGTGGTTTTTAGGTGCGCCTTATAGTGCGGAAAATACGGTAATACAAGTGATGTATGCACTGTCATTTAACTTGAAAGGTGGGAAGACTCCTTCCTGCAGCTCTTAAGGTTAAAGACCGCACGGCTGACAATTTGCCAGCCCCTTCAGCCGTGACAGTGTTTTCACGTCTACCTCAAAGTGACTTGTCAGCCTGCGGGCCTGGCAGACGCTCCTCGTGCCGACGCACTACAGGGAAATGACCAAAGACACCAAAAAAAAAAAAAAGAGACCCAAAAGCAAAAATGGTCTTAACAAGAAGTTGGTTTCCACTGAGTTGATGCGATGGTTTATAGCTCCTGAAGAAGCCAAGTGTGTAAACAAGCAGAAAGCTGGAACTCGATGACCTGCAGGCACAAAGATTAATTGGCACACAAACAGGGGAGCACACGTGGAAGGAAAAGTAAATGAAAAACACGAGTGAACCACACGAGGACGAGAACAGGCTGCGAAGTTCGGCTTCTAAAATGAGAGGAAATATCCCAAATAGAGGAAGGAAAAAAATGACCTCATTTTAAGTCTTTACTTAAAAACTCCAAAGCTCTGGAGTCTCTCTTTTCATTGAATATTCTTTCATGAAGCGAACATTTGCCGCATTTCCCCGTGGGTCATGCTATAGTTTGTTATATCTGTAAACTATTCTGCCTGAAGTCATTTTTTTGTGTACGCAGCCGTGAACTTACTTGTTGTAGTCGACAGTGTGTTGTCCCTGCAAAGGAAGGTTATTAGAGGTGCACGATAACTATTAAACCAACAATTACTGAGGAATGATGATGTCATACCGATAAATCTGACAACGTTAAAAAATTTAATGAATAAAAATGCTGCAATTAGGTGAGATCACCCGTACTGTGCTGTAGGTGGGTTGGGGTGAGCACATCAAGGGGTATTTTTCTCCTGCTCGTGTTATGTGTACAGGAGGAAGGAGACGGCACAGACAGGAGGAACGTCGTTTAAGCTCTATTTATTTATATATATATACACTATATATATAAATAATAAATGAAGTGTGTGTACAAATCCAAAATGTGTGTGTGGTGTGCAGAGGTGGGTAGAGTAGCCAGAAATTGTACTCAAGTAAGAGTACTGTTACTTTAGAGATTTATTACTCAAGTAAAAGTAAGGAGTAGTCACCCAAATATTTACTTGAGTAAAAGTAAAAAGTATGTTGTGAAAAAACTACTCAAGTACTGAGTAACTGATGAGTAACATATACACACACACATATATACATATATATATATATATATGTGTGTGTATATATATATACACACACACATATATATCTATATATATATATATACACACATATATATAAATATATACACACATATATATATATACATACATTGATATATACAGTATATAATTTGTATTTATTTATTTTGCCGTTTTTGTTTACATGTTAAAGGTGTTTTAATGAATATACATGCATGTTTAACACATATAGATTCCTTTCTTTCATGAAGACAAGAATATAAGTTGGTGTATTACCTGATTCTGATGACTTGCATTGATTGTAATCAGACAGTAGTGCTGGTAACGTCCATGTTTTCAAATGGAGGAGAAAAAAAGTTCCTCCTTTCTGTCTAATACCACATGAAAGTGGTTGGTTTTTGGCATCTTATTTGTCCAGCTTCCATATTCGTTTTAAGACACTTTACAAGAAATACATTGGCGGCAAATTCCGTAGCTTGCTAGCTTGTTTGCGCTGGCTTTCGGAGACTCTTATTTTGAAAGCGCAGGCGCGATGGAGCGGCACTTTTATTGTGAAGACAGGAACTGTGCAGTCAGTCTTTAGGCTTTTGACGGGATGTACGGTTGAAAAAAATCCTTCACGCTTTTGATTGATTGATTGATTGATTGAAACTTTTATTAGTAGATTGCACAGTACAGTACATATTCCGTACAATCGACCACTAAATGGTAACACCCGAATACGTTTTTCAACTTGTTTAAGTCCTGTCATGTGACCCCTGGCTCTGTTTGATTGGTCCAACGTCACCAGTGACTGCATCTGATTGGTGGAACGTAGTGAACGTCACCAGTGACTGTATTTGTTGAAACGCAGGCACTATTGAGGTACCAAAACAAACAAAGCGTGCATTAACAGATCGATAAAAAATTAGTAGCGAGTAGCGAGCTGAATGTAGATAAAAGTAGCGGAGTATAAGTAGCGTTTCTTCTCTATAAATATACTCAAGTAAAAGTAAAAGTATGTTGCATTAAAACTACTCTTAGAAGTACAATTTATCCCAAAAGTTACTCAAGTAGATGTAACGGAGTAAATGTAGCGCGTTACTACCCACCTCTGGTGGTGTGCGACTATGGGTAGGACTTAACAACGGAGTGTTACCGGGAGTGTTGAGCGAGAGGTGCGGAAGTCCAAGGGGGGACAAGACTATCTCGGAGGTCCGTGAGACAGGCAGGAAGTCGGGGGCTATAGCGAGGCGTCAAAAGTCTGTGTCCAGGCGGGAGGTTCGAGATCCAAGATGCAGCCAGGGAACCAGAGGGAACGCGGGGAGACGAGACACACATCTCGTGATGTGGAAACTAGGGGAGGCTGCAGAGAGGCGACAAGGCTTGATTGATCAATTGATCATGAAGGGGAAGAAAACACAGAGAGAGCAAGAGTGCATAGAGCGAGATTTTCGGCATCCTGTACTGAAACAGATGACTACATTGTGGCCCAGGATGCAGGTTTGCACTGGTTTAAGAAGGCAGGTCTTTTCAGTAGCGACAGGTGCGTTGAGTGCTGATTGATTGCAGCTGTGCACCGGTGCAGCTTCTGCAGGAGTGGCGCGCGCAGGTGCGCTCTTAGAGGTGCACTCAGCAGAGCGCACAGATGAGTGCGCATTGGTATGCGCCCGGGAAACTCGTGCTGTAAACCTGTTGTAAACGTCCTCTGAGCTCGTTGTAAACAAACATGGTGTCCATCGTGTGGGACTACGATTGCAAAGGGGCGGAAAGTTTCCGGTAAAATTTCGGAAAACTTCCGGAAATTTACCACGGGAAGTTAAGCTCGGGAAGTTTGGAAAAATTGACCATTTTTTGATTATTCAAAGTTGGACACCGTCCATGGGAATTAATGGGAATATATGGGAATTAATGGGGAATTACAATAATTATATATTATTGGGCACTTGTCTATATGCTGCTGAATCTTTGTGGCATTTTTGATGTAGCTCTTTGCACAGTATTTGCAAATGTACGCAGCCTTTCCGCCTACATTGGTTGGGGTGAAATGATGGCGTACGTGGCATTATTCTGTTTGTATTTATTTATTCTTGTAAAACACTAATGCAGGGGTGCTCACACTTTTTCTGCAGGCGAGCTACTTTTCAATTGATCAAGTCGTGGGGATCTACCTCATTCATATATATAATTTATATTTACTTATTTATGAAATATATGTTTTTGTTAATAAGTTAAAGGTGTTTAATGATAATGCAAGCATGTTTAACACATATAGTTAATATTGTTAAAAAATTAAAGGTGTTTAATGATAATACAAGTATGTTTAATACATATAGTTAATATTGTTAACAAGTTAAAGGTGTTTAAAGATAATGCAAGCATGTTTAACACATATAGTTAACATTGTTAACAAGTTAAAGGTGTTTAATGATAATACAAGCATGTTTAACACATAGTTAATATTGTTAATAAATTAAAGGTGTTTAATGATAATACAAGAATGTTTAATACATATAGTTAATATTGTTAACAAGTTAAAGGTGTTTAAAGATAATACATGCATGTTTAACACATATAGTTAATATTGTTAATAAGTTAAAGGTGTTTAAAGATAATACAAGCATGTTTAACACATATAGTTAATATTGTTAACAACTTAAAGGTGGTTAAAGATAATACAAGCATGTTTAACACATATAGTTAATATTGTTAACAACTTAAAGGTGTTTAAAGATAATACAAGCATGTTTAACACATATAGTTAATATTGTTAACAAGTTAAAGGTGTTTAATGATAATACAAGCATGTTTAACACATATAGTTAATATTGTTAACAAGTTAAAGGTGTTTAAAGATAATACAAGCATGTTTAACACATATAGTTAATATTGTTAATAAGTTTAAGGTGTTTAAAGATAATACAAGCATGTTTAACACATATAGATTCCTTTCTTTCATGAAGACAAGAATATAAGTTGGTGTATTACCTGATTCTGATGACTTGCATGGATTGGAATCAGACAGTAGTGCTGATAACGTCCGCATTTTCGAATGGAGGAGAAAAAAAGGCATCCTTTCTGTCCAATACCACATGAAAGTGGTTGGTTTTTGGCATCTTATTTGTCCAGCTTCCGTACTCCTTTGTATACATCCATCCATCCATTTTCTACCGCTTATTCCCTTTGGGGTCGCGGGGGGCGCTGGAGCCTATCTCAGCTTTGTATACACTTTACAAGAAATACATTGTCGGCAAACTCCGTAGCTTGCTAGCTTGTGCACGCCAGCTTTCTGAGACTCTTATTTTGTTAGCGCAACTGTGCAACTGTGCAGTCGGTCTTTGGAGTTTTGACGACAGGTACGGCGCCAGAGTCTGTTGAAATAAAGTGTTTCTCGCCTTCCAGTCGGTAATTTTAATGAGCTGGCAGCAGCCAGCGTCATCTCAGAAGACCCTCGGGTGCCGTGAATGTCAATCAAGTGACGAAAGTGACGTCATAGTGAAGATTTATGATCACTCATTTTTAGGACTATTTTTTTAATGCCTGGCTGGTGATCGACTGACACACCCTCCGAGATCGACCGGTAGCTCGCGATCGACGTAATTAGCACCCCTGCACTAATGCAATGCCACACACATTTATAAATAGTCAGCTAAACAATTGGAGTAGTCTTTAAAAATATTCTCCTGATGGACAAATTAATAGAAATAGGCTAGATTAATAAATGAACACTCAATCAACATGCTAAATCAAGGTATAACCTACATTCTTGTATGACAACAGAATGGCTAGCAGAACAGAAGGCAAAGGAAACTACACGTTTTGATGTAGTATTTGCTAGTTGAACTTTACAGATCACAAAAAAGGTAAATTCGGATCGCTAACATTGTTAGCATAAATGAATGGGAATTAACATAGAGAAAATTAGCATCACGGCTAACGGAGAAATATTTTCGGTTTATTATGAGACTGTGGTGGTACATCAACCTAGCTAGCTAGAGATATTGGCCACAAAATCATTTAACAAGTACAGGAACAGTTAGCGAGCTTGAGTGGAAGTCTGCTGGAGTAGTCTACAGTCATACAGTATCAAGCAATTACACCTCTATTGAACTTAAATACCATAGATCAAATATATTTAACCCCAGTAATATCATCAACATTTAATTTACCTGACTGGATGAAGTCCTTGGGCTCAAATACTAGTGTGGCCTCAATAGCCCCGCTGTAGTGTGTAGCATGCTGGGAATTATCTGTGCATGCGATGGAAGAATGCACTGCACATGTGATGGAGGAATGCACAGTCGAGGGTTGAAATTCTACTGAATTTGCACTAAACAGGTTGTTTTAGCTAATAATCATGCTGCAAGATCTAGCATGTTGCATTCAATGTTTATTCCCATTAATTCCTGTTAATTCCCATATATTCCCGTTAATTCCCATGGAAAGTTTCCAACTTTGAATATTCCCGGAATTTTGCAACCCTTCACTTTTTCAGAGAAAAGTATTTTGTGTGCCATTTGCAACAAATAAACATTTAAAAAATGCAAACATTCCACAAGAAAGAAAAGAACACCAAGCTTCAACATATAAAACCTTATGAGCCACCTGAAAACACCAGCATTTATTCGACAGCGTTTTGAAAACCTACGAAGAAAGCGCCCCCCAAAACCACCCTTGTTTCAGTCGCCGCCACATTTAAAAGTGTAAAATGTTTGCCAAAGACAACTGTTGCGTTTGGACCAGATGTTCCTCCCAGGGAATTTAAGTTGCTGGTCACTCCCAAGTTCTTTTGATGACACATAAGCTGAGTTCAATTTGACAACCAGACAGAATGGGTATTTTGTGATTTATTTTCAAAGCTTTGAAAATAAACGTGAGACCAATCCAGTACAGCAAGCGTTCCCTAGCGCAGCTAAAATTATCTAATCTAAAATACGGAAAAACTTCTCATCTATGAAGTGTCTCTTGCTCCCACCCTCGTTGTCCCTTCCTCCAGCCCGAACACATTCCTGTCCTCCTCAGCTGGGCACAGGAACAGATAAGAGAAAGGAGTTATGGCTACTCCCTGCATACCACAAAATCAAGGCTGACACATACAGTACTTGCAGACAACCAAAAGAGAACAACAGGAAGAACACTAGGTGTCTTGTAATATGACTATGAAAGTAAAGAAGTAACACTTAAATATGGATATATGTAAATATCTGCCTCTGACACAACCCAATAAATACATCGATTTGTGGTGTCCTCATGGAAATGATGTTGCTGGACGACCAGCACTTTCATTGTTTAAGATGCTGACTTTTTTCAGGACAAATCTACACTTTGACTACGTTTACACTGCAGGCCAAAGTGGCCCAAATCTGATTATTTTGAGATCTGATGTTTTCCAGCTGACTATTTACACTGCAAGTAAAATGTGATTTTTATTAGACTCCACTGTAAACCCGCACAGGCCCCAATGTGGCCCCAATGTGGCCTCGACGTGACTTGCATGCGCACTTTGATAAAGTAAAAACAAAGGACGTCGCTACTACTACAAATTAAAATAAATGTCCCATCACCTTAAAAATTTGTGGTTTTTTTACATGAAAGTAATATAATGTAATGGATGTATATAGTCTAATTGATTATAGTAATCTTTTTATGTGTCATGTTCTGTGGTCATGTTTTGTTATTATTCTGTTGAGTTTTGGACGCTTTTGGTTCCTGCTTTTTCACTCCCTTGTTTTGTCACCATAGCAACCATTAGTTTCACCTGTCCCACGTTTGGACTCTCACACCTGACACTAATCAAGACACTATTATTTAAGCTTGTAGTTGCCAGGCAGTAGGCCTGGCGACATTACTACTCATGCTACCCTTGTTATTCCTATGATCACGCGATCCATGCCATAGTTACATGCCAAGTGAGTTTTGTCTATTTTTATGTCACAGTAAGTATTTTCGTTTCATGTCCATAGCTTTTGCCCAAGTGCTAGTTTTTGCTTTCATTAGCCAAGTTTGTACCTCCGCCTTGTGCGCGCTTTTGTTTACACCTTTTTGTTAGTGTTAAAATAAAGATGTCCTTACCTTCACGCCATGTCCGTTCCAATTTCCTTGCAACTCGGGGAAACAAACACCGCCAAAGTCCACGCCATGACATTTTGCTGTTAAGTAGATGAGACACTGACATCAGCGTGGATATACGGGAGCTTTATTTTTCAACTCACATGTAAGCAAATGGGGCAGCACGGTGAAAGAGGGGTTAGTGCGTCTGCCTCACAATACGAAGGTCCTGGGTTCAATCCCGGGCTCGGGATCTTTCTGTGTGGAGTTTGCATGTTCTCCCCGTGAAAAAAAATACTGTACTTTAATCAAGTGATTCTTTGGCTTACCACTAGACAAAGCCTGCAAACCACTAGTGGTATGCGTACCACAGTTTTAGAATTACTGATCTATATTTTATAAAATAGTACATAAGTTATCAGTTATTGGTATTGGTTGAAGAAAAAATACAATGCATTCCTAAATATGAACTATTCCGTATAAACTGCACCATTACTGCATGAAGTCAGGCAATTTTCCTGTTTCGGATGTATTATTGGAAAAGTAAAATACGCAGAATGTCTTTAAGAGATTTCCACAATTTTGGAATTAGGGTGTGAAGATCAACACCTAACACTTCTATCTCACCGTCGCTGGGTTCTGTTTAAAAGGCAAAAATTGCTTATTTTGTCTGATTTCTGTGTAAAAGAGGCTTAAGTGTCAGCAGTCTGAAACCTCTGCCTGTGAATATTCTCATCCGTCAGGTCATTCTCAGGGCATTGAATCCAACTCAACTAGACTGTTCAGCTTGTCTTAGAAGATGTTTTGCCTCTCATACCCCTCTAAAAGTTGCAGGTCTTTAGAAACAATATTGACACAAAAACAAGCGACCAGTCGACCCATCACATTTTGCACCCTTTGGAGGTAGTGTTAAAAGCATACCGTATTTTTCGGACTATAAGTCGCAGTTTTTTTCATGGTTTGTGACTTATATTTGTTTTTTTCCTTCTTTATTATGCATTTTCGGCAGGTGCGACTTATACTCCGGTGCGACTTATACTCCGAAAAATACGGTATGTTGCAACTGTTGACATCACGCGCAATTCTAACATATATATCCTGGTTCTGTGCCAAAGGCAAAGGTGGCTTATTGTCGTGTCTTCTGTTGCAGCTCTGATACAGCCATTTTATAGTCCAATACTTGCTTTGGAGGTACAGTGGAACCTCAATTTACCAGTGTCGGGCCGTGCGTTTCCCACCTAGGCCTTCAGTGATGTCCTGTGTCCAATGATTACCTCTCAAAATACCATCATTTATGTCACCACATGACCATTGCTGGAGAAATACTATACAGTCAATCAATCAATCAATCAATCTTTATTTATATAGCCCTAAATCACAAGTGTCTCAAAGGGCTGCACAAGCCACAACGACATCCTCGGTACAAAGCCCACATAAGGGCAAGGAAAAACTCACCCCAGTGGGACGTCGATGTGAATGACTATGAGAAACCTTGGAGAGGACCGCATATGTGGGTAACCCCCCCCCTCTAGGGGAGACCGAAAGCAATGGATGTCGAGTGGGTCTGACATAATATTGTGAGAGTCCAGTCCATAGTGGATCCAACATAATAGTAAGAGTCCAGTCCATAGTGGGGCCAGCAGGACACCATCCCGAGCGGAGACGGGTCAGCAGCGCAGAGATGTTCCCAGCCGATGCACAGGCGAGCGGTCCACCCCGGGTCCCGACTCTGGACAGCCAGCACTTCATCCATGGCCACCGGACCTGTGCCCCCCCCCCCCTCAAGGAAAAGGGGAGCAGAGGAGAAAAGAAAAGAAACGGCAGATCAACTGGTCTAACAGGGGGGCTATTTAAAGGCTAGAGTATACAAATGAGTTTTAAGATGGGACTTAAATGCTTCTACTGAGGTAGCATCTCTAATTGTTACCGGGAGGGCATTCCATAGTACTGGAGCCCGAATAGAAAACGCTCTATAGCCCGCAGACTTTTTTTGGGCTCTGGGAATCACTAATAAGCCGGAGTTCTTTGAACGCAGATTTCTTGCCGGGACATATGGTACAATACAATCGACAAGATAGGACGGAGCTAGACCGTGTAGTATTTTATACGTAAGTAGTAAAACCTTAAAGTCACATCTTAAGTGCACAGGAAGCCAGTGCAGGTGAGCCAGTATAGGCGTAATATGATCAAACTTTCTTGTTCTTGTCAAAAGTCTAGCAGCCGCATTTTGTACCAACTGTAATTTTTTAATGCTAGACATAGGGAGACCCGAAAATAATACGTTACAGTAGTCGAGACGAGACGTAACGAACGCATGAATAATGATCTCAGCGTCGCTAGTGGATAAAATAGAACGGATTTTAGCGATATTACGGAGATGAAAGAAGGAACACATTTACGCCCTACTGGGCATTGAACACCACCAACAGTGTACAAAACGGGTTATTTTCTGGCGCAGTTAAAAATCAATACACCCGCATACTGTCAAAATTAAAATTGCCAAAAACATATCAGACGTGAAAAAATTAAGAAAGAGAATATTTGAACTCACAATTTGTGGGACCCATTCGAGCTTCCGGGGTTGGCCGACATCATCTCACAAGATGTAGTTTCTCTTTAAATATCCATAATTATGCCGGCATGGCTACGTTCAACAACCTAAACGGGGCTACTGCGCATGCTCTTCACTACTGTGGCATGCTGGGTATTGGAGTTCTTATGTCACCTAGCTCATAACATCACTATATATCTGCCTTAGGCCAGCTAGAAGGTCTTACTGTGATCTGATTGGCAATCGCAACTGTCTGTCAAATGTTTGTGCCCGTTCACTTACAGTGCATAAACGCCCACATTGTTGATTCTGAAGGCTACGGGCAGATTTGGTACAGCATGGCAACATAAGCTAGCTGAATTCTGATTGGATACAAACTCTAACCTAAAAACAACAGCACTGGAAGGAGCATAATATGACATGAAGAGAATATGAATACTTTTAGATATTTAGGGAAAGTCAATTTAAAATTGTTTTATCTTTAATTATGATCATGATTTCTGGTTGTGTTAGATCCAGCAGAGAAGGCCTTACTGGCCCTGATGACACACCACTGCAGTTTACCAAGTCCTTGAACAGGGTTGATAAATAGAAAAGTGTCACAAATGGCTTGAGCCGCAAAAAGGACCTCAAAGCATAGCAGGACAGGTGAAATGTTCAAACAAAGTTTATTAACAAAAGGCGCACTCATAAGGAGTGGAAAGTATCAGCATAAACAAAATGGGGAGAAGCCACTATAGAGATCAAGAACATTAATGGGGAACATTATCACAATTTCAGAAGGGTTAAAACCATTAAAAATCAGTTCCCAGTGGCTTATTTTATTTTTCGAAGTTTTTTTTCAAAATTTTACCCATCACACAATATCCCTAAAAAAAGCTTCAAAGTGCCTGATTTTAACCATCGTTATATACACCCGCCAACACAAACAAACAGCAAGGTATAGCGACATTAGCTCGGATTCAGACTCGGATTTCAGCGGCTTAACACTGTCTGATAAGATAATTACTAACAACTATGAACTAGGTTTACAGCATATGAAATACATTTGGCAACAACATGCACTTTGAGAGTGCAGACAGCCCATTTCAGGCGCGCTAAGAACATATATTTTTCCACGATTTCAGCACTCAGGTTAACCATACCTAAATAGACACAAAATACTACATTACACAAGACTGCTTGAATGTACTCGAATGATTGAAAAAAATAAATGTTTTTAAGCTAAATTATTGGTAAACACTGTTTATGTATAATAATTTACGTAAAACCGCGAGTAATGGATAAAGTTTTCTTCAATTAATATATTCTGTAGACATACCCTCATCCGTTCTCATTTCCTGAAAGCTGATCTGTCCAGTTTTGGAGTTGATGTCAGCAGGCCAGGGAAGCTAGGGTCGATATTCTTCTCTTGATCATCTTCGGTGGCATAAGGGATGATGTGAGCCAAGACATCCAGGGGGTTTAGCTCGCTCGTCTGCGGGAACAAACTGCCGCCATTGCTTGCCGTGCTACCGAGGTCCTTTGTCCCTGAATAGCTCAAACACTCCGGCAGATTCAATGGGGGTCTGGCGGCAGATTTCTTTGACTTTATCGTTGGAAACGCATCTGCTTTGAGTGTCGCAGGATATCCACACATTCTTGCCATCTCTGTCGTAGCATAGCTTTCGTCGGTAAAGTGTGCGGAACAAACGACTGACCATTTTGTCGGCTTTCCCCACAGCCTCGTATTTTGAACAAATTTCGTCCAATTTCTTGCCACTTTCGCATCTTTGGGCCACTGGTGCAACTTGAATCCGTCCCTGTTCGTGTTGTTGTTACACCCTCCGACCACACACCGACGAAAGTGAGAAAATGGCGGATTGCTTCCTGATGTGACGTCACAAATCGCTCCGAGAGCAAATAGTAGAAAGGCGTTTAATTCGCCAAAATTCACCCATTTAGAGTTCGGAAATCGGTTAAAAAAATATATGGTCTTTTTTCTGCAACATCAAGGTATAGAAATCTGCGTTCAAAGAACTCCGGCTTATTAGTGATTCCCAGAGCCCAAAAAAAGTCTGCGGGCTGTAGAGCGTTTTCTATTCGGGCTCCAGCACTATGGAATACCCTCCCGGTAACAGTTAGAGATGCTACCTCAGTAGAAACATTTAAGTCCCATCTCAAAACTCATTTGTATACTCTAGCCTTTGAATAGCCCCCCTTTTTTAGACCAGTTGATCTGCCGTTTCTTTTCTTTTCTCCTCTGCTCCCCCCTATCCCTTGTGGAGGGGAAGACACACAGATCCGGTGGCCATGGATGGGGTGCTGGCTGTCCGGGGTCGGGACCCGGGGTGGACCGCTCGCCTGTATATTGGTTGGGAACATCTCTGCGCTGCTGACCCGTCTCCGCTCGGGATGGTTTCCTGCTGACCCCACTGTGGACTGGACTCTTACTGTTATGCTGGATCCACTATGGACTGGACTCTCACAATATTATGTTAGACCCACTCGACATCCATTGCATTCGGTCTCCCTAGAGGGGGGGAGTTACCCACATATGCGGTCCTCTCCAAGGTTTCTCATAGTCATTCACATCGACGTCCCACTGGGGTGAGTTTTTCCTTGCCCTTATGTGGGCTATACCGAGGATGTCGTTGTGGCTTGTGCAGCCCTTTGAGACACTTGTGATTTAGGGCTATATAAATAAACATTGATTGATTGATTGATATTGACGCTTACATAGGTCTGGTGATAATGTTCCCCTTTAAAGGTGTTGCAGCGGAGGAAAATAGAAGCACACATGAGTCCTTACAAGTAGGAGGAATAATGAAGTCAAAAGATAGTAAGTTAGGAATAGCAACAAATAGGAGAAGCACTGCAGGAGGTCAGCGTGGTCTGGAGTCCAAAACAACCCGACACTGAACGAAGTGCCAGGATGGCTTAAGAAGGTCTAATTGTCATCTGCCTGCAGGTGTGTGTGCCAGTGGTGACACCAGTGAAGCTACGAGAAGAGACGGCAGCAGAGCAGCAGAGACAATACACAACAAAAGGTTTGTAAAATTAAGCAATTTTTCCCATAAGAAACAAAACAAACATCAATGATTGGTTTCAGCCTCAACAATAGTCCATATTTAAGTTAATGTTTGTAGACTTTGAAATCAATATAAAGCCCTATACAATAATGCAGTGGTTCTCAAATGGGGGTACGTGTACCCCTGGGGGTACTTGAAGGTATGCCAAGGGGTACGTGAGATTTTTTTTAATATTCTAAAAATAGCAACAATTCAAAAATCCTTTATAAATATATTTATTGAATAATACTTCAACAAAATATGAATGTAAGTTCATAAACTGAACATCAAATCAAATAGGCTATTCCATTCATTGCAATGCAACAATGCAATATTCAATGTTGGCAGCTAGATTTTTTTGTGGACATGTTCCATAAATACTGATGTTAAAGATTTATTTTTTATGAAGAAATGTTTAGAATTAAGTTCATGAATCCAGATCTCTATTACAATCCCCAAAGAGGGCACTTCTATGTGTAGAAATCTTTATTTAGGGCCCGCATGGCCCATTGTATAAGGACTCCCAAAGGGAGTCCTTATGCAATGGGACATAAGGACCTATTGAATTTGTAAGGTTTTATTATTCTTTATTCTTCCGCCGCCACTTTAAACTGTAATTTGACCCACTTAACATGCTTCAAAACTCACCATATTTGACCCACACATCAGGACCTGCGAAAATTGCCTTTTTTAAAAAAAAAAACGAACCACAAAACTCAAAATTGCGCTCTAGCGCCCCCTACAAAAAAAAAAACTAGACTGCCTGTAACTCCCACTATAAAAGTCGGAGAGACATGAAACAAAAACCTTTATGTAGGTGTGACTTAGACCTAGATTTCATAATAGTATATTCTCGGGCAAAAATCAACAGGAAGTTGGCAATTCCCCCTTCAAGACAAAAAAGTACTAAAAACAGTCACTTTTGCCTCTTTGAACTGTAATTTGACCCTCTTAACATGCTTCAAAACTCACCGAACTGAACACACACATCAGGACTGGCAAAAATTGTGATATAATAAAAAAACCTAACCCCAAATCTCAAAATTGTGCTCTAGCGCAATTTTTTAATGAAACGTACAAAAAACTGCTCCTCGGATGAAAAAACTGACAAAACTGCCTGTAACTCTCCCTGGGAAGGTCGGAGAGACATGAAACAAAAACCTCTATGTAGGTCTCACTTAGACCTACATTTCATAAATTGACAACCCCCAGCAAAAATTAACAGGAAGTTTGCTATTCCCCCTTCAAAACTAATTTTTTGTAAAAACCGGTCACCTTCCTTCAAAAACTATCTCCTCCGAGCGCGTTTGTCGTTTCGGCTTCAAACTAACACAGGAGAGAGATTAAACCCTTGTGTATAAAATAACAGAACAGCGTTTTAATACCTGCTCCGGTTTTGATTTTATGACCCTTCAAAGACCCGCTGCGCTGATGCTGCTGCGCTGCTGTTTTTTTAAGATGGCTGCTTAAAAGCAGGAAGCACCAACGTGCCCACACAATGCAGACAAGGTAGGTACACTAGACAAAAGTCTTGGGACACTTCAGACTAAAAGTAGACAAAAGTATTGGGACACTTAGGACTAGCACCTGCCAAATACGCGGGCCCGACCAATGCTGCTTGCAGCTTTAATTATAATTGAATCACTTGTTTATTTTTCAACAAGTTTTTAGTTATTTGTATATCTTTTTTTCCAAATAGTTCAAGAAAGACCACAACAAATTAGCAATATTTTGCACTGTTATACAATTTAATAAATCATAAACTAATGACATAGTGCTGTATTTTACTTCTTTATCTCTTTTTTTCAACCAAAAATGCTTTGCTCTGATTAGGGGGTACTTGAATCAAAAAAATGTTCAAAGGGGGTACATCACTGAAAAAAGGCTGAGAACCACTGCAATAATGCATGTTAAACTTACATAACAAGGAGGTGATGGATCAACTTTCTGTTTAAAACCAAAGTCAAATACAGCTGAACTGTCATCATTTGCAGCTGCACTGCTTTTACACACACACACACACACACACACACACACACACACACACACACACACACACACACACACACACACACACACACACACACACACACACACACACACACACACACACGCACACACACACGAACACGCACAAGCACACACACACATGTGTTATCATTTGGAATGGGGACCAAGTTGTTGATCATCACTTTTGGGTATCAAAAAAATTAGGTAAAATGGCCACTGCCCAGTTAGCTCATACACATCTTTAAATCTCTGGATTGATGAAGTAATGTGCTGATCATTCTTACTGGGGACCCTGGGGGAAAAAAAGTTAATATAGTTCATGGGGACCAAATTTAAAATGTTTTGCATAATTCACACACATTTGTACGTGACTACTGAGGACCATTTAAAAAAACAAAAAGTTCAATTTAAAGGGGAATATTATCACAAGTTCAGAAGGGTTAAAACCATTAAAAATCAGTTCCCAGTGGCTTATTTTATTTTTCGAAGTTTTTTTCAAAATTTTACCCATCACGCAATATCCCTAAAAAAAGCTTCAAAGTGCCTGATTTTAACCACCCGTCCATTTTCCTGTGACGTCACATAGTGATGCCGATACAAACAAACATGGCGGATAAAGGTGACAGAGCTTTCGCCGTTGCTGCTCCCAAGCTCTGGAACGACCTACCCCTGAGTGTTAGACAAGCCTCCTCTCTTCCTGTTTTTAAATCTCTCTTAAAAACATACTTTTATTCCATGGCTTTTAACACTGAGTGATATCCATCCTGCAATGGCGCCCCATAATACACCTGCTGTGATCCTGTTTTTAGGTTTTTATGTTTTTATTAATTCTATTTTAATTATTTATTTTTTATCGTGTTCTGTTTGTGTTGTGTTGTGTTTGCTCGGTACTCGTTTTATCTTTTAACCTGCTCATTGTACAGCACTTTGGCTACCCCTATGGTAAATTTTAAATGTGCTTTATAAATAAAGTTGATTTGATTTGATTTGATTTGATAAAACAGCAAGCTATAGCGACATTAGCTCGGATTCAGACTCGGATTTCAGCGGCTTAAGCGATTCAACAGATTACGCATGTATTGAAACGGATGGTTGTAGTGTGGAGGCAGGTAGCGAAAACGAAATTGAAGAAGAAACTGAAGCTATTGAGCCATATCGGTTTGAACCGTATGCAAGCGAAACCGACGAAAACGACACGACAGCCAGCGACACGGGAGAAAGCGAGGACGAATTCGGCGATCGCCTTCTAACCAACGATTGGTATGTGTTTGTTTGGCATTAAAGGAAACTAACAACTATGAACTAGGTTTACAGCATATGAAATACATTTGGCAACAACATGCACTTTGAGAGTGCAGACAGCCCAGTTTTCATCAATTAATATATTTTGTAGACATACCCTCATCCGCACTATTTTCCTGGGGTCTGGCGGCAGATTTCTTTGACTTTATCGTTGGAAATGCATCTGCTTTGAGTGTCGCAGGATATCCACACATTCTTGCCATCTCTGTCGTAGCATAGCTTTCGTCGGTAAAGTGTGCGGAACAAACGTCCAATTTCTTGCCACTTTCGCATCTTCGGGCCACTGGTGCAACTTGAATCCGTCCCTGTTCGTTTTGTTACACCCTCCGACAACACACCGACGAGGCATGATGTCTCCAAGGTACGGAAAACAGTCGAAAAAACGGAAAATAACAGAGCTGATTTGACTCGGTGTTTGTAATGTGTTTGAGAAAATGGCGGATTGCTTCCCGATGTGACATCATCGCTCCGAGAGCGAATAATAGAAAGGCGTTTAATTCGCCAAAATTCACTCATTTAGAGTTCGGAAATCGGTTAAAAAAATATATGGTCTTTTTTCTGCAACATCAAGGTATATATTGACGCTTACATAGGTCTGGTGATAATGTTCCCCTTTAAATATGACATGATCCTCAGAATACAGCACTACAGCTGTCCTCTTATAGGAAGTTGCACCACTTACCACTTACTCAGTGGCCTAGTGGTTAGAGTGTCCGCCCTGAGATCGGTAGGTTGTGAGTTCAAACCCCGGCCGAGTCATACCAAAGACTATAAAAAAATGGGACCCATTACCTCCCTGCTTGGCACTCAGCATCAAGGGTTGGAATTGGGGGTTAAATCACCAAAATGATTCCCGGGCGCGGCCACCGCTGCTGCCCACTGCTCCCCTCACCTCCCAGGGGGTGATCAAGGGTGATGGGTCAAATGCAGAGAATAATCTCGCCACACCTAGTGTGTGTGTGACAATCATTGGTACTTTAACTTTAACTTTAACTTTAAATGTTAAAGCAAATCCTGCATCTTCTGTGACATTACTGAAAACTGCTATTTAGCCGTAATGAAGTTGTCTGCAACTCCAACTACCATATATATAGAAGTATATAGAATGGATCTGACTATCATTTGAAAAGGTTTCCCTTTAGGGGACCTGTTTTTTTTTGTCCCCATACCGTCAGAGATCCCCCTAAAGGTGACTTTGTAAACAGAGCGATGTCCCCATTAAGTAAGCATTGCCAGAACACACACACACACACACACACACACATACACACAAACACACTAGCCCTGTGGTGCAAGCACAGTTTGAAATCGCAAAAGTCCTTATCCTTAACAGCCAGGTCACCACATTGAAAATAAAAATAATATCCACTTTACCTTTTCGATTCCTCTTCTTTGCGTGCAGCGGGAGGTGGGGGGGAGGTTGGAGTCAGTGTTGACAACGCTGTGGATACCTCCTGAAAGTTTTAAACAACATAGCTGTCATGACTGTCTTCACAGGTTTAGACTTTGTCTATTTATTAGGGCCCGCATGGCCCATTGCATAAGGACTCCCACAGGGAGTCCTTATGCAATGGGACATAAGGACCTATTGAATTTGTAAGGTTTTATTATTATTCTTTCTTATTCCGCAGCTTTGCGCGGTACTTTGACCCCCTTAACATGCTTCAAAACTCACCAAATTTGACGCACACATAAATAAACTCAAACAAAACTCTTTGGTAAAAAAAACAAACCCCAAAACTCAAACTTGCGCTCTAGCGCCCCCTACAAAGTAAACTTTTTCTAACTCCCAGTACGAATGTCGTAGAGACATGAAACAAAAACCTCTATGTAGGTCTCACTTAGACTTAAATTTTATTAATTTATTTCCTCGGCCAAAAACCTACAGGAAGTTTGCTATTCCCCCTTCAACACTAAATTTTAGTAAAATCAGTCACTTTTGCCTTTTTGAGCTTTAATTTGACCCTCTTAACATGCTTCAAAACTCACCAAACTGAACGCACACATCAGGACTGGCAAACATTGCGATCTACAAAAAAAACCTAACCCCAAATCTCAAAATTGAGCTCTAGAGAAATTTTTGAATAAAACGAGAAAAAACTGCTCCTCGGAAGAAAAAAATGACAAAACTGCCTGTAACTCCCACTGGGAAGGTCGGAGACATGAAACTAAAACCTTTCCGTAGGTCTCACTTAGACCTACATTTCATAAATTGACAACCCCCAGCAAAAATCTACAGGAAGTTTGCTATTCCCCCTTCAACACAACATTTTTGTAAAAACTGGTCACCTTCCTTCAAAAACTATCTCCTCTGAGCGCGTTTGTCGTTTCGGCTTCAAAGTAACACAGGAGAGAGATTTAACCCTTGTGATTAAAACTACAGAAGCGCGTTTTTATAACTGCTCCGGTTTTGATTTTATGAGCCTTCAAAGAACCGCTGCACTGATGCTGCTGCGCTGCTGTTTTTTTAAGATGGCTGCTTAAAAGCAGGAAGCACCAGCGTGCCCACACAATGCAGACAAGGTAGGTACACTAGACAAAAGTCTTGGGACACTTGGGACTAAAACTTGACAAAAGTATTTGGACACTTAGGACTAGCACCTGCCAAATACGCGGGCCCGACCAACGCTGCTTGCAGCTTTAATTTTATTTTATATTTTGTATTATATATTTTCTAGCGCTCTTTAACTTCCTGTTTGCCTACACCACTCTTCCGGCTCCTTCACCTGTCTCTGATTGGCAATCAGGACACACCTGGCCCTGGTTGCCAATCAAGAAGCCATTTAAGACAGGGCTGGATCATTATTTTGTTTGTGCTTGCGTTTATGTTTCCTGTGCACTTCCCCGCTATACTATTCCTTTGTGTTTTTCACATTAAATAATGTTCAACTGCGCTACGTCTCTGCATCTTGGGGGTTTCAGGCCGAGAGAACGTAACAATATCACTTGTCCACTGATTTCCTCATACTCATATTGAGCTAGTAAAAGTAGAAAAATGTTGAAACATGTTAAAGAACACTTAAAAGCACTTAAAGTAGAAATTAGTAGCTAAGGGCATCACTGACTCAATGAGCAGTGATCCGCCCGCCCACGGTGGATATGCTGCCTGGCACCAAATAGCTGCCCTGCAGGCACACAATGGGTTGATGAAATATTTCAACACAGTAACAAGGTTTACTAAAGCATATTTTATTTGGTCTGTGGTTTGTAAATCGAAAAGTTTGTATAATGAAGGATTTTGTAAATCAAGGTTCCATCGAACCAGGGACAAAACGGTGAATTAGGGAATCCAACCCGTGACGCTGAACTTTCTAAAACCTTTTTCAGTTGTACTTCATGTTTTGGTTTGTTTTGCAATGACTTTACTCTTGCTTCAGATGGAAGCTCCTGGTTGTCCCTGATTGCCAATTAAAAAGGGTTTATCTTCCAGCGTCATCTGGACGGGGATGGTTACACACTTATTGTCATGTTTTGTATGGTTCTTTGCGTTTTGGGTTGTACGGTATGCCGGTATTAGTATAGTACCGCGATACTAATCAATCAATCAATCAATGTTTATTTATATAGCCCTAAATCACAAGTGTCTCAAAAGGCTGCACAAGCCACGACGACATCCTCGGTACAGAGCCCACATAAGGGCAAGGAAAAACTCACCCCAGTGGGACGTCGATGTGAATGACTATGAGAAACCTTGGAGAGGACCGCATAAGTGGGTAACCCCCCCCCCCCCCCCCCCTCCTCTAGGGGAGACCGAATGCAATGGATGTCGAGTGGGTCTAACATAATATTGTGAGAGTACAGTCAATAGTGGATCCAACATAATAGTAAGAGTCCAGTCCATAGTGGGGTCAGCAGGAAACCATCCCGAGTGGAGACGGGTCAGCAGCGCAGAGATGTTCCCAACCAATACACAGGCGAGCGGTCCACCCCGGGACCTGACTCTGGACAGCCAGCACTTCATCCATGGCAACCGGACCTGTGTGTCTCCCCCTCCACAAGGGATAGGGGGGGAGCAAAGGAGAAAATAAAATAAATCATATTCGGTACTATACCACCTCTAAAAAGTATCAGTCCCCCACCCGTCGTTGTCGTGTCATGCAGACAAGCATGTTCGGCAGTGCACAATCACGGAGTACTTACCAGCAGACAATGTGTGTTGACAGAAAAAGAAGAACGGACACATTTTGGCTTAATAATTAAAGATAAAAGTGAAGTTATAATACTGAAACACCCTTAGGAGGAGGTGCTTTTAGCAGAGGTGGGACCAAGTCATTGTTTTGCAAGTCACAAGTAAGTCTCAAGTCTTTGCCCTCAAGTCCGAGTCAAGTCCCGAGTCAAGACAGGCAAGCCCCGAGTCAAGTCCAAAGTCAAGACTGGAAAGTCTCAAGTCAAGTCCTAAGTCCTGCATTTTGAGTTTCGAGTCCTTTCAAGTCCTTTTAACCACAGACTAATATATTAACACAGATTGTGTATGCTTTTCAAACGCTGTATTTATTTATTAAAACAAGTGCATTTGAAATTGCAGGAAAGAAAATTGGGCTGACATTGCACTTTATAATAGCACTATTAACCAGTCATTTTAAACATTAACTCATTCCTTTACAGAACAAACACATTGAAAAATAAAGTGCAAATGTACTTATTTGTACAAAAGTGTTAACATTGAAAAAACATGACATATACGTGAACATAACAAAAAAGTTGTACTTTTTATATGTCAGGGCCCTATGCTGCATTGCATCTGCAAAAGACCAAATTAGCCAAGAGTCTGTCAGTCATTTGTGCACGATGGGGGCGTAGTATGATGCCACCATGGCTGAAAACTCGCTCCACTGGAGCACTGGAGGCAGGCACTGCCAAGACTCTCATGGCCACTCGGAACAGTGAAGGAAGAGTCTTCATGTTCAATGCCCAGAACAAAAGGGGGGAGAGAGTTGTTTTGGGTTGGTGCACTACTTGTAAGTGTATCTTGTGTTTTTTATGTTGATTTAATTAAAAAAAGAAAAAAAAAAAATTATTTCTTGTGCGGCCCGATACCAATCGATCCACGGACCAGTACCGGGCCGCGGCCCGGTGGTTGGGGACCGCTGAGGTAAACAACCAAAAGTATGTCAGAAAGCTAGCTAAAACGGTACACATATTCATAATATAGTATACATTTTAACTGACCTTTATTTTACTATTTTTGTCTTTTTTTAGGTGGCTAAAATACGCGGTGCTGCTGACCGCCGTCTAACGTTACATGTGATATATTGACTAACGTAACCCTGCTTGAAAAAAATCACTGAACAAAAAGTATGAATAAGGTAGTGAACTGCAACAGATTCCCGTGTTTGCAATAACGTTATAACGTTAGCAGTGAGTTTACAGCCTCACTGATTTAACTACACAGCAAATAAAAGTCACGTTACTTAGCCAATAAACGTTATCTTACTTTCAAAACTTACCGTTCTTTGTGCAACTTCAAATGCCGGACGAAGTTGGAAGTTGTTGCCTCTCCATCAGTAATTTTCGAACCGCATGTGTTGCATACTGCAAACCGTTTTATGTTGACCACCTCGTAATTTTTATACCCAAACAAAATTATTTTAGGTATAATTTTTTGTTCACTGGCGTGTGGTTTGGACATGTCTTCTTCCTTGGTTGTCCTGCAATTTGATTGGATGAATGCTGTGTGATGAAAACAAAGTAGATCTAATTTGATTGGCTGTTGTACTGAGACCACACCAGCTGACACACGCAACGCTGATAGACAAGTACACAATGAAAAATACGGAGCGCTCCCGAATAACTTTTTCATCTTTGGGTTTTGGGGAAAGTAGCAAGTCATGTCAAGTCACGTCAATTCAAAAGGCTCAAGTCCAAGTGAAGTCACAAGTCATTGATGTTAAAGAGTTGCAAGTCTTTTTACATTTTGTCAAGTCGAGTCTAAAGTCATCAAATTCATGACTCGAGTCTGACTCGAGTCCAAGTCATGTGACTCGAGTCCACACCTCTGGCTTTTAGACATGGCTTGCTAGCTAGCGGCTAATGTATATCCGCAGTCAGCAGCGTTGTAACTACTTCTAAATCACTAATCCTTGTTTCCATGGCGACTAATATAGTACAGTTATTTCTAGCATCATCCCTGTAGGACGAGTGATAGCTGAACATGCGTCACTACAAACCGCAGCACATAACATTGGATGCATTAAAAATGGTCTATAGTTGACAATGTTAAAGACAACGTGTCATTATGTCCGACCAACAACCATCAAGATTATCACCTTTACTTTAAACATAAAACACATAACTTAGTCAATAGCCATACATGTCACACTGAGGGTGGCCGTATGAACAACGCCAACACTGTCATAAACATGTGCCATATAGCAGAGGTGTGGACTCGAGTCACATGACTTGGACTCGAGTCAGACTCGAGTCATGAATTTGATGACTTTAGACTCGACTTGACAAAATGTAAAAAGACTTGCAACTCGACTTAGACTTTAACATCAATGACTTGTGACTTCACTTGGACTTGAGCCTTTTGAATTGACATGACTTGACATGACTTGCTACTTTCCCCAAAACCCAAAGATGAAAAAGTTATTCGGGAGCGCTCCGTATTTTTCATTGTGTACTTGTCTATCAGCGTTGCGTGTGTCAGCTGGTGTGGTCTCAGTACAACAGCCAATCAAATTAGATCTACTTTGTTTTCATCACACAGCATTCATCCAATCAAATTGCAGGACAACCAACGAAGAAGACATGTCCAAACCACACGCCAGTGAACAAAAAATGATGCCTAAAATAATTTCGTTTGGGTATAAAAATTACGAGGTGGTCAACACAAAACGGTTTGCAGTATGCAACACATGCGGTTCGAAAATGACTGATGGAGAGGCAACAACTTCCAACTTCGTCCGGCATTTGAAGTTGCACAAAGAACGGTAAGTTTTGAATGTAAGATAACGTTTATTGGCTAAGTAACGTGACTTTTATTTGCTGTGTAGTTAAATCAGTGAGGCTGCAAACTCACTGCTAACGTTATAACGTTATTGCAAACACGGGAATCTGTTGCAGTTCACTACCTTATTCATACTTTTTGTTCAGTGATTTTTTTAAGCAGGGTTACGTTAGTCAATATATCACACGTAACGTTAGACGGCGGTCAGCAGCACCGCGTATTTTAGCCACCTAAAAAAAGGACAAAAATAGTAAAATAAAGGTCAGTTAAAATGTATACTATATTATGAATATGTGTACCGTTTTAGCTAGCTTTCTGACATACTGTTGGTTGTTTACCTCAGTGGTCCCCAACCACCGGGCCGCGGCCCGGTACTGGTCCGTGGATCGATTGGTATCGGGCCGCACAAGAAATAATTTTTTTTTTTTCTTTTTTTAATTAAATCAACATAAAAAACACAAGATACACTTACAAGTAGTGCACCAACCCAAAACAACTCTCTCCCCCCTTTTGTTCTGGGCATTGAACATGAAGACTCTTCCTTCACTGTTCCGAGTGGCCATGAGAGTCTTGGCAGTGCCTGCCTCCAGTGCTCCAGTGGAGCGAGTTTTCAGCCATGGTGGCATCATACTACGCCCCCATCGTGCACAAATGACTGACAGACTCTTGGCTAATTTGGTCTTTTGCAAATGCAATGCAGCATAGGGCCCTGACATATAAAAAGTACAACTTTTTTGTTATGTTCACGTATATGTCATGTTTTTTCAATGTTAACACTTTTGTACAAATAAGTACATTTGCACTTTATTTTTCAATGTGTTTGTTCTGTAAAGGAATGAGTTAATGTTTAAAATGACTGGTTAATAGTGCTATTATAAAGTGCAATGTCAGCCCAATTTTCTTTCCTGCAATTTCAAATGCACTTGTTTTAATAAATAAATACAGCGTTTGAAAAGCATACACAATCTGTGTTAATATATTAGTCTGTGGTTAAAAGGACTTGAAAGGACTCGAAACTCAAAATGCAGGACTTAGGACTTGACTTGAGACTTTCCAGTCTTGACTTTGGACTTGACTCGGGGCTTGCCTGTCTTGACTCGGGACTTGACTCGGACTTGAGGGCAAAGACTTGAGACTTACTTGTGACTTGCAAAACAATGACTTGGTCCCACCTCTGCCATATAGTGAAACCACACTAAACAACAATGACAAACACATTTTGAGAGAACATTTGCACCGCAACACAACATAAACACTACACAACAAATTCCCAGAATTCCCCGCAGCACCAACTCTTCCGGGACGCTACAATATAAACAAACGCCACTGGTGGATATACACCTAAAATCCACTGTAATGATACCAAGTACAGGAGCGTATCTAGTCTATTGCTATCCATTGCTTTCGGTCTCCCCTAGAGGGGGGGGGGGGGGGGTTACCCACATATGCGGTCCTCTCCAAGGTTTCTCATAGTCATTCACATCGACGTCCCACTGGGGTGAGTTTTTCCTTGCCCGTATGTGGGCTTTGTACCGAGGATGTCGTTGTGGCTTGTGCAGCCCTTTGAGACACTTGTGATTTAGGGCTATATAAATAAAGATTGATTGATTGATTGATAGTCTATACTACTATGATTACATCGATATTTTTTAGCATCATACAATCTTCTTTCATTTAAAAAAAAAATGCATATTATGTTTATAAACTCAATAAATATGTCCCTGGACACATGAGGACTTAAATTATGACCGATGTCTGATCCTGTAACTACTTTGTATCGGATTGATTGATACCCGAATTTGTGGTATCATCCAAAACTAGTGTAAAGTATCAAACAACAGAAGAATAAATGATAACAATAAATGATAACAATAAACCCACATAAGAAACCAAGAACTCGCCCTCGATCATTCTACAGTTATAACGTGATTGGGCAGGCACGCTGTTTATATTGTGGGAAAGCGGACGTGAAAACAGGCTGTCCTCACTCAGGTACGCATGGAGCTGGAGGGGGCGTGGCCTCCAGTTCGGCCTGAATTTCGGGAGATTTTCGGGAGAAAATTTGTGCCGGGAGGTTTTCGGGAGAGGCGCTGAATTTCGGGAGTCTCCCGGGAAATCCGGGAGGGTTGGCAAGTATGATCTAGTCGATACTACTATGATTACGTCGATATTTCTTTCGTTTTAAAAAACAATATATTATGTTTATAAACTCAGGAAATATATCCCTGAACACATGAGGACTTAAATTATGACCGATGTCTGATCCTGTAACTACTTTGTATCGGATTGATTCCCGAATTTGTGGTATCATCCAAAACTAGTGTAAAGTATCAAACAACAGAAGAATAAATGATAACAATAAATGATAACAATAAACCCACATAAGAAACCAAGAACTCGCCCTCGATCATTCTACAGTTATAACGTGATTGGGCAGGCACGCTGTTTATATTGTGGGAAAGCGGACGTGAAAACAGGCTGTCCTCACTCAGGTACGCATGGAGCTGGAGGGGGCGTGGCCTCCAGTTCGGCCTGAATTTCGGGAGATTTTCGGGAGAAAATTTGTGCCGGGAGGTTTTCGGGAGAGGCGCTGAATTTCGGGAGTCTCCCGGGAAATCCGGGAGGGTTGGCAAGTATGATCTAGTCGATACTACTATGATTACGTCGATATTTCTTTCCTTTTAAAAAACAATATATTATGTTTATAAACTCAGGAAATATGTCCCTGAACACATGAGGACTTTGAATATGACCAATGTATGATCCTGTAACTACTTGGTATCGGATTGATACCTAAATTTGTGGTATCATCCAAAACTAATGTAAAGTATCAAACAACAGAAGAATAAGTGATTATTACATTTTAACAGAAGTGTAGATAGAACATGTTAAAAGAGAAAATAACCAGATATTAACAGTAAATGAACAAGTAGATTAATAATTAATTTTCTACCACTTGTCCTTAATAATTTTGACAAAATAATAGAATGATAAATGACACAATATGTTACTGGATATGTCAGCAGACTAAATTAGGAGCCTTTGTTTGTTTACTTACTACCGGTACCAAAATATTAGTATGGGGACAACACTAGATTGCACACTACAATGTATTCCTGTGAGTAGAAGCATTTAAGTCCCATCTTAAAACTCATTTGTATACTCTAGCCTTTAAATAGCCCCCCTTTTAGACCAGTTGATCTGCCGTTTCTTTTCTTTTCTCCTCTGCTCCCCTTTTCCTTGAGGGGCGGGGGCACAGGTCCGGTGGCCATGGATGAAGTGCTGGCTGTCCAGAGTCGGGACCCGGGGTGGACCGCTCGCCTGTGCATCGGCTGGGAACATCTCTACGCTGCTGACCCGTCTCCGCTCGGGATGGTGTCCTGCTGGCCCCACTATGGACTGGACTCTTACTATTATGTTGGATCCACTATGGACTGGACTCTCACAATATTATGTCAGACCCACTCGACATCCATTGCTTTCGGTCTCCCCTAGAGGGGGGGGGGTTACCCACATATGCGGTCCTCTCCAAGGTTTCTCATAGTCATTCACATCGACGTCCCACTGGGGTGAGTTTTTCCTTGCCCGTATGTGGGCTTTGTACCGAGGATGTCGTTGTGGCTTGTGCAGCCCTTTGAGACACTTGTGATTTAGGGCTATATAAATAAAGATTGATTGATTGATTGATTGTGTTACCTGTGTTGTTTATTTGCCTGGATCCTAATAAATGGACCTTCTCACCTGCACATCGCCGGCCGTCCCTGCATCTTGGCGTCACGCCAACAACCGCAATGTGAAAGCGTGACAGAAATATAGCTTATTGTTGTATCTATTGATGTGCCTATTTCGCAGGACTTCTGTATAAAAAAAAAAAGGCTTGACCTAGAGCAGCTTTAAGCCACTTTTGCATTCACCTACTGTAGCTGTAAAAGTTGCCAATGTTCCGCTTCCAGAGGTAGTATCAGAGGTGTAACAGCCTTTGGGAGGCATCATATTCTGCCATGACACTTGCTTCTCATGTCTTGTTGTGTTGAAAGCAAATAAAAATCAATGAAATTGTAACATTAACAAAGATGATAGCATGAAGACAACATGAGATGTGTCTTGGTTGGTCCACCCACTAGAGATGCGCGGTTTGCGGACACAACCGCGGAGTCCGCGGATTATCCGCGGATCGGGCGGATTAAATTTAAAAAAATAAGATTTTATCCGCTCGCGGGTCGGGTCGGGCGGATTAATTAGATTTTTTATTTTTTATTTTATTTTTTTTTTTTTTTGCGGGTGGCAGTTAAACCAATTCGGAAATATATATACATAGTTAAATGTTGTTACCCACATACGAAAAACGAGCAGGCACCTGCTGCATATGCCACAACAGAAGAAGAAAAAAAAAAGAGATGGACACTTTTACGGAGCGGAGAAGGGACGCCTCGCCGGGGTCCGGGACCGAGGCCCCTTCCCCCGAGAGGGCCCCACCGGGAGCCGTAGCTGAGGTGATCCACGAGAAGGGCCCGACGCACGTCCAGGGTCACTACCGCGCCCACCGCACCGACACCCCGCCTCGTCCGCTTTCGCCGCGGCCGGCGTCACGCGCAGCAGGTAAGCAGCTTACCTGCCCGCCACCCCCGTGGCCGGGTGCTCGTAACATGGGTCACTCCGCGCGCTCCGCCCGCGCAGTTTACCTGCTTGCCACCCCTGTTGCCGGGGGCGCGTAACAGGGGTCACTCCGCGCGCAGTGCGCTCACGAAAGGGGTGGGGCTCACCCTGGTTGATATAGAGAGCAGGACGGTGGCCATGGAAGTCAGAACCCGCTAAGGGAGTGTGTAACAACCCACCTGCCGAATCAACTAGCCCTGAAAATGGATGGCGCTGGAGCGTGGGCCCATACCTGACCGTCGCCGGCAGCGAGACGCGCTTGGAGGTGCGCTCAGCGCGGCTCCCATATGATTGCGCACTGGTGTGCGTCTGGGTCGTGACAGCGTGGCACGCGCAAGTCTGTGCTGCGTTGGATCAGTCTCCTTTCTTTAACAGGCAAAAGCTTTATAACCTCACCATACCTGCCAACATTTAAATCAGAAAAACCTAGTAGCCAGGGTCCAAGGGCCGCAGGCCCCGGTAGGTCCAGGACAAAGTCCTGGTGGAGGGTTCAGGGCTTCGCCCCCCGACGCAAAATGATTATTAGCATTCAGACAGGTTAAAATGTTGCTAAAACCATCACTTTTCTATCAGTCACAGTGACTTTTCAAAACAAAAATATTACAGCAAAAATCATATGGGTTGATTGACATGTTTATTCTGTAAGCTAACTTCAATAGTTTGAAATTATTTTGACAGTTAATGCCAGTTATCCTGTCAACCTTTCACAAGACTTCAATTTGTTAATTGAAAGTATAAATAGTATAAACACTTTTAAACAGTATGTCGTGCTGTGAAATACAGCCGACAGGATGGCGCACCAAACACGAAGCAAGGCCATGGTGCAGGAGAACAAAGGACTTCTTTCATTTAAGGTTTGTGATAAACCATCAAACTCATTCGTTAAAAGGACTCTATAGTAATATAAAGCGAATTTTTCTGGACATTATCATGCAAGAAAAGTTTATTTTTGGGATCGCGATCACCGCGTAATGATTTTTAAAGGTTGCATTACATTATTAACTGTCCCATGTGATCAGCCAGTGCGATTGGAAGTCCATGCTCAATTATTGCCTCCGTAAATAAAACTTCGGCATTTATCACATCCAAAGAATCTGTTTGGGCGACGAAAAACGTTGAAAGTTTTCCACTTGTATCGCTAGCAACGGCATTAGACTTGTGTTTTTTTGTCCCAACGTGGTCTTTTACATCGCTAATTCCTCCGTGTCCGATCGAAAAATCTTGTCTGCACAAGGTGCAATTCGCGTAGTTTTCACCCTTTTTTTAAAATTTTTATTAATATTAGATATATAACAACGGGCGGATGGCGGGCGGGTGCAGTTCTGATCAAACGTTACATCGGGTGGATGGCGGATGGTTGACGACTTTCTGCCGCGGTTGCGGATGAAATAAATTGCCTATCCGCGCATCTCTACCACCCACACATTTGACCAATAAATTCGCTGATCTTGGGAAGCCGTCGCAAAGATACCGTATTTTGCGGACCATAGGGTGCACCGGATTATAAGGCGCACTGCCAATGAATGGTCTATTTTTGATCTTTTTTCATATGAAAAAGCATAGGGTGCATTAAAGGAGTCATATTATTATTATTTTTTTCTAAATTGAAAAGACTTCCTTGTGGTCTACATAACATGTAATGGTGGTTACTTGGTCAAAATGTTGCATAGATTATGTTTTACAGATCATCTTCAAGCCGCTTTCTGACAGTCGCTTCCGGATGCACCGTTTTGTGGGCGGTCTTATTTACGTGGCTCACCTTCAGCAGCGTCTTCCCCCCGTCATCTTTGTTGTAGCGGTGTAGCGTGCAAGGACGGGAGTGGAAGAAGTGTCAAAAATGGAGCTAACTGTTTTAATGACATTTAGACTTTACTTCAATCAATAACGGAGCAGCCTATCCTCATCCATGGCTCACTAGTGCAACAACTAGTGAAAAACTCTCCGACTGGAACTCTCTAATAACTAAAGTTCCTCGGGTGAATAATGTAAACTCACTACACCGGTATGTTTTAGCGCTTTCATGGCGAGTTTACTGACAGATATTAGTAAGAACTTTACACTACTTTTTTATTAGAAATGGCAACAGTGGAGGATGAATGTCACATAACAAGAAGATAGAGAAAAAGAACAAGCTATGGTGTTGACTACAAAGGTGGATGCACGCACATTTTCAGGACCTATACAGATCCCAAATACAGATCAGCAGGTACCAGAAGGTAAGAAAAGTTACTTTATAATATTGCGAAACAAAATGCCAGATAATATATCTTACCTTATACACTTAAATCAATAAGAGAGCAGCAGCTACTCATCACAACAACAACACAGGAAATGTGTCCCGTGAAAAACCATCCAAACGGAACTCTAATAACTAAAGTTCCTCGGGTGAATTATGTAAACTCACTACACCGGTATGTTTTAGCGCTTTCATGGCGAGTTTACAGACAGATGTAAGTAAGAAATTTACAGTACTTTATATTAAAAATGGCAACAGCGGAGGATGAATGTCCCATAACAAGAAGATGGAGAAAAAGAAGTAGATTATCGATTATGGCGTCGGCGCGGACGCGCGCAATTTTTCAGGACTTATACAGATCCCAAATACAGATCAGCAGGTAGCAGAAGGTAAGAAAAGTTGCTTTTGTATAATATTGCGAAACAAAACGCCAGATAATATGTCTTACCTTATACACACACCAAAATAATACTCGTATGTTTAATGCGCCAGTAATCTATCAAGTGGTGCGGCTTCATAGCTTACCAAAGTCGTACTAAAACATTTTGATAGATTTTTGAGTGCCGTGTGTAATGTTCTATATTTTCAATGGAATATTTAAAATGTTGGTGTTGTTTACTTGAGACGTATTGCCATCATAGTGCAGGCTACACTTATCTCTTATGTTTGACTGCCATCTACTGGTCACACTTATCATTACACCAGTAACCGAATAAAATAGCTTTGAGCTGAGTAAGCTCAACCAAAATGATTCCTTACATTAGGCGCACCGGGTTATAAGGCGCACTGTCGAGTTTTGAGAAGAAAAAAAGATTTTAAGTGCGCCTTATAGTCCGGAAAATACGGTACTTTTTCAAGTCACAACTTTTACTTCAATGACAATTTGTTATGTACTGTTGCTTTAAGACCCGGAAGAGCTTCTTCTCAGCTATCTTTTTATGAGGGAAATCCCCACGGATCGAGAAAAGAGAGTATTTGTGTGCGCTCGGTGTGCTGCATGTACGTTCACAGCCTTATCATGTAGTATCCCCGCTAACTGTAATTGATAATAGCCTTTCCCTGCCCGGTCCAGCTTGCTAACTAAATATAGCGGGGCCATTCGAGGCCTTGGGAATATTTCATCTCCACTTTGGTGTAGTTACCTCCAAATTGCCTCTGTGGCCTTTCTGGAGCCGCTTTCATCATGGTTAGCGAAATATAATAAGCGGGACATTTCCACGTCTTTCAGTTTCATGCTTGCTTTAATCACAATGAACTCTTGCCTGATCACCGCAGCCCCCAACTGTGATTTCACACTTAATCCCCCCCTTGAGTGGCACTGACTGAGTGCACCATTATGGCTTTCAATTCCTTCCTTATCATTCCTGCTCTGGGTCTTCCTGTACTGTACATGCCTTTTTTTTTTTGACATTTTCCTATCTACTCGCCCACAAGAAAGTGGATTATGGCTGACATTTCATCATCGACAATAAATGTGAGCTCTCTTTTGTCTCCCCCAACAATGTTCACACCCATCTCTTTTATGCACCAATATTTTGTGGAAATAAACTCATATCTGTCGCCATGCGTGCTAATATACTGCATGTCCGGTCATACTTTTTATACTCTTTCCTCTTTTTTGACTGGTGAACAGATTCTGTTCTTTCATCATCAAGAGACTTTGCCGCCATCTGCTCCTCTATTCTTCCACACTGTGAGGCGAATTTCAACACGTGGAACATTCTCACTGCAGCCCCTTCCTCACTCCATCAATTCTCACGTACGTTTGCCGGCGATGGCCATGGAAGGCTGCACTGCGGGTGTAGACTGTTTCAAATTTTGTCTTTGGCTGCTTCTGACCTTTCAAGACGCGGCCCACTCAATAACAGCTGTACACGAACGTAGAGCCAAGGGACTTTACACGGCGCTTGCCTTTTCATCACAAGCATGATCCAAGTGTTAATGATATTTCATCATGTGAAGGAACATCAAATCAAATCAAATCAACTTTATTTATAGAGCACATTTAAAATTTACCACAGGGGTAGCCAAAGTGCTGTACAATGAGCAGGTTAAAAGATAAAACGAGTACCGAGCAAACACAACACAACACAAACAGAACACAATAAAAAATAAATAATTAAAATAGAATTAATAAAAACATAAAAACAGGATCACAGCAGGTGTATTATGGGGCGCCATTGCAGTATGGATATCACTCAGTGTTAAAAGCCATGGAATAAAAGTATGTTTTTAAGAGAGATTTAAAAACAGGAAGAGAGGAGGCTTGTCTAACACTCAGGGGTAGGTCGTTCCAGAGCTTGGGAGCAGCAACGGCGAAAGCTCTGTCACCTCTAAGCTTCAGCCTTGTGTCAGGGACCGTCAACAGCAGCTGATCGGCTGATCTTAAGGATCGGGTGGGGCAGTAAGGCTGAAGGAGGTCGGAGAGATAGGTTGGCGCGAGGTTGTTTAGACATTTAAAAACAAATAAAAGGAGTTTAAAATGTATTCGGTAACGCACAGGGAGCCAGTGAAGGGACGCTAAAATAGGGGTGATGTGCTCACGTCTGCGGGTCTGTGTTAGCAGACGAGCAGCAGAGTTCTGCACGAGCTGCAGGCGGGCGAGGGAGGCCTGGCTAATGCCAACATACAGGGCATTACAATAATCAAGACGAGTCGAGATAAAAGCGTGGATTAATTTCTCAAGATCATGTCTTGATAGAAGCGGTTTCACTTTCGCTATTTGGCGTAATTGATAAAAGCTTTTTTGAACGACGCTGCTGATTTGTTTTTCGAATTTAAAATCTGAGTCGAACTTTACCCCCAGGTTTGTGACAGAGTCGCTGAGATACGGGGTCAGAGTGCCGAGGTCAACGTTGGGGGAGGGAGAGCGACTTGGACCGAACAACATAACTTCTGTTTTATCTTCATTTAGGCTCAGGAAGTTAGCTGAAAGCCAGACTTTGATGTCGTGCAGGCAGTCAATAAGACGTTGAACCGTGTTACATAACACGCAGTTTCTGTCTTGTTTCGTCCTAACAGGCATTTTGCACTTAACTGTACTTCCATTAGAAATCACTTTTAGACCCAAACATCTGCCAAAGGTTTATCCCAGTTTTGGTACACCGTCTCGGTTCAAGGTGACTTTATTTGCACCCGTTTGCAGTTTAAACAGTCGATGGCGCCCGCATAGACTAGTGCTGTAACGATATCATTATATTGGTATCGGTACCGGTACTAAAATTATTTCGATACTTTTCTAAATAAAGGGGACCACAAAAAAATTGCATTATTGGCTTTATTTTAACAAAAAATCTTAGGGTACATTAAACCTATGTTTCATTTTGCAAGTTTGTCCTTAAATAAAATAGTGACAATACTAGACAACTTGTCTTTTAGTAGTAAGTAAGCAAACAAAGGCTCCTAATTTAGTCTGTTGACATATGCAGTAACATATTGTATCATTTATCATTATTTTGTCTACATTATTAAGGACAAGTGGTAGAAAATGAATTATTAATCTACTTGTTAATTTACTGTTAATATCTGCTTACTTTCTCTTTTAACATGTTCTATCTACACTTCTGTTAAAATGTAATAATCACTTATTCTTCTGTTGTTTGATACTTTACATTAGTTTTGGATGATACCACAAATTTAGGTATCAATCCAATACCAAGTAGTTACAGGATCATACATTGGTCATATTCATAGCATTTAAGTCCCATCTTAAAACTCATTTGTATACTCTAGCCTTTAAATAGCCCCCCTGTTAGACCAGTTGATCTGCCGTTTCTTTTCTTTTCTCCTCTGCTCCCCTTTTCCTTGAGGGGGGGGGGGGGGGGGGGGGGGGGAACACAGGTCCAGTAGCCATGGATGAAGTGCTGGCTGTCCAGAGTCGGGACCCAGGGTGGACCGCTCGCCTGTGCATTGGCAGGGAACATCTCTGCGCTGCTGACCCGTCTCCGCTCGGGATGGTGTCCTGCTGGCCCCACTATGGACTGGACTCTTACTATTATGTTGGATCCACTATGGACTGGACTCTCACAATATTATGTCAGACCCACTCGACATCCATTGCTTTCGGTCTCCCCTAGAGGGGGGGGGTTTCCCACATATGCGGTCCTCTCCAAGGTTTCTCATAGTCATTCACATCGACGTCCCACTGGGGTGAGTTTTTCCTTGCCCGTATGTGGGCTTTGTACCGAGGATGTCGTTGTGGCTTGTGCAGCCCTTTGAGACACTTGTGATTTAGGGCTATATAAATAAAGATTGATTGATTGATATTCAAAGTCCTCATGTGTTCAGGGACATATTTCCTGAGTTTATAAACATAATATATTGTTTTTTAAAACGAAAGAAATATCGACGTAATCATAGTAGTATCGACTAGATCATACTTGCCAACCCTCCCGGATTTCCCGGGAGACTCCCGAAATTCAGCGCCTCTCCCGAAAACCTCCCGGCACAAATTTTCTCCCGAAAATCTCCCGAAATTCAGGCCGAACTGGAGGCCACGCCCCCTCCAGCTCCATGCGTACCTGAGTGAGGACAGCCTGTTTTCACGTCCGCTTTCCCACAATATAAACAGCGTGCCTGCCCAATCACGTTATAACTGTAGAATGATCGAGGGCGAGTTCTTGGTTTCTTATGTGGGTTTATTGTTAGGCAGTTTCATTAACGTCCTCCCAGCGCGGTAACAACACACAACAACAGCAGTCACGTTTTCGTCTACCGTAAAGCAGTTTATCTGCTGTAAACAGCAATGTTGTGACACTCTTAAACAGGACAATACTGCCATCTACTGTACATGCATATGTGACGATAATATCTACAGCTTTTAGAGAGTGCAGTACACAACTGCGCACACAACAAGGAGATGAAGCAGAAGAACGAGGAAGATACAGCCTTGGCGACGCCGACGACGAGTAAGATGAAGAAATACGCTTGTAAGTTCCAAGTCGCAGCTGCGATTGGACCTGGATAGCCTCCGGGAAGAAGTAGTGGACTACCAAGTGCTTGGCAGTGAAGATCTTTCTCAGGAAGCAAAGATTGACCGGTTTTGGGCCATGCTAGGGAGAGATGGAAGATTCCAGACTCTAGTGCATTTGATGAAAGCACTTTTGTGCGTGCCACACAGCGATGCATCATCAGAGAGGGTGTTCAGCATGGTTAGAAAAATAGTGACAGAGAATAGAACAAGGATGGACAATTCAAACCTTAACTCAACAATGAGTAGATGAGTGTTATGTGTGTGTATATGTGTAAATAAATGAACACTGAAATTCAAGTATTTCTTATATATATATATATATATACCGTATTTTCCGCACTATAAGGCGCACCGGATTATTAGCCGCACCTTCTATGAATTACATATTTCATAATTTTGTCCACCAATAAGCCGCCCCGGACTAAAAGCCGCGCCTACGCTGCGCTAAAGTGAATGTCAAAAAAACGCTGCGCTAAAGTGAATGTCAAAAAAACAGTCAGATAGTTCAGTCAAACTTTAATAATATATTGAAAACCAGCGTTCTAACAACTCTGTCCCAAAATGTACGCAAATGTGCAATCACAAACATAGTAAAATTCAAAATGGTGTAGAACAATAGCAACATAATGTTGCTCGAACGTTAATGTCACAACACACAAAATAAACATAGCGCTCACCTTCTGAAGTTATTCTTCATTCGTAAATCCTTCGAATTCTTCGTCTTCGGTGTCCGAATTGAAAAGTTGGGCGAATACGGGATCCAAAATGGCCAGTTCCGTCTCGTCGAAGTCACCGGAGTCAGTGTCACTGTTGTCCAGCAGTTCTGTGAATCCTGCCTTCCGGAAAGGTCGGACCACAGTTGTGACCGAAACTATCTGCCCAGGCATTTACGATCCACTGGCAGATGTTGGCGTATGTCGACCGGCGCTATCTGCCCGTCTTAGTGAAGGTGTGTTCGCCTTCGGAGCTGTGTGAAAAAAGCCACCCGGCCTCTTCGCGTAAACTTCCCTTAACCACTCGCTCATCTTTTCTTCATCCATCCATCCCTTCGAGTTAGCTTTTATGATGACGCCGGCTGGAAAGGTCTCTTTTGGATGGGTGGAAGTTAGCATGGCAAGCTAGAACCACAGTGAAGGATGACTTCTCATTCCCTGTGGAGCGAATATTCACCGTACGTGCTCCCGTTCCACAGTGCGGTTCAGTTGCTGTGAAATACGGTAGTAATCCGTGTGCGGATGGAGAGATTGCGTCTTTTTATGAACCGGATCGTTTTGTAGGAGCCATTTTGTGGTCTTTACAGATGTAAACAGGAAATGAAACGTACGGTGATATCCGCGCGTTTTTTCTTCTTCTTCCGGGGGCGGGTGAAGCGCTTCCTGTTCTATGGGGGCGGGTGAAGCGCTTCCTGTTCTATGGGGGCGAGTGCTTTCCTTGGCGGTTGCTTGCGTAGAAGAAGAAGCGCTTCCTGTTCTACCGGGAAAAAAGATGGCGGCTGTTTACCGAAGTTGCGAGACCGAAACTTTATGAAAATGAATCGTAATAAAGCGCACCGGGTTATTAGGCGCACTGTCAGCTTTTGAGAAAAATTGTGGTTTTTAGGTGCGCCTTATAGTGCGGAAAATACGGTATATATATATATATGTATAAAATTAAATAAATACATATATATATAGCTATAATTCACTGCAAGTCACGTATTTCTTATATATGTGTGTATATATATATATATATATATATATATGAAATACTTGACTTGGTGAATTCTAGCTGTAAATATACTCTTCCCCTTTTAACCACGCCCCCAACCACACCTTCCCACCCCCATCCCCACCTCCCGAAATCGGAGGTCTCAAGGTTGGCAAGTGTGGACTAGATACGTGCCTGTACTTGATATCATTACAGTGGATGTCAGTTGTAGATCCACCCATGGATCCTACAGGGATGCTACTTGTAAGAAACAACTTTATTTGTCGCCATGGAGACCAGGATTAGTGATTTAGAAGTAGCTAAAACACTGCCGACGGTGGATGGACGTTAGCCGCTAATTAGCTAGCCATGTCTTAAAGCACCTCGTCTTGAGAGCGTTTCAGTGTTATAACTTCGCCTTTATTGTTAGTTTTTAAGCCAAAATGTGTTCGTTCTCCCTTTTCTGTCTACAAACTGTGTCTGCTTGTAAGTACTCCGTTATTGTGTGCTACCGAACATGATCGTCTGCTCGTAAAACCAGCAATGTCACGACATGACGTGGGACCGGTACGCTTCAGAAGTGGTATAGTACCGAAAATTATTCATTAGTATCGCGGTACTATACTAATACCGGTATACCGTACAACCTTAGCATAGACAAATGATTAAAAAAACAAAGCAAATCACAACATGACAAAGTACTCACAAATTGTCATTTGTTAACAAAAAGTTGTTGTTAAACGAAAAAAGAAATCCACAAACTGTCACATTGTATTAGTGAAGCAAGTTATTCATAACATTGTATTTCCGTAGAGGAGTTCAAGTACCTCGGAGTCTTGTTCAGGAGTGACGGAAGAGTGGATCGTGAGATCCACAGGCGGATCGATGCGGCGTCTTCAGTAATGCAGACGCTGTATCGATCTGTTGTGGTGAAGAAGGAGCAGAGCCGGAAGGCAAAGCTCAAGGATCTCTCAATTTACTGGTCGTTCTACGTTCCCATCCTCACCTATGGTCATGAGCTTTGGGTTATGACTGAAAGGAAAAGATCAAGGGTACAAGCGGCCGAAGAGTTTTCTCTGTCCGGTGGCAGGGCTCTTCCTTAGAGATAGGGTGAGAAGCTCTGTCATTCGGGAGGAGCTCAAAGTAAAGCTGCTGCTCCTCCACGTCGAGAGGAGCCAGATGAGGTGGTTAAAGCATCTGGTCAAGATGCCACCTGAACGCCTCCCTAGGGAGGTGTTTAGGCCACGTCCGACCGATGGGAGGCCACGGGGAAGACCCAGGACACGTTGGGAAGACTATGTCTCCCAGCTGGCCTGGGAACAACCTTGGGATCCCCCGGCAGGAGCTGGACAAAGTGGCTGGGGAGAGGGAAGTCTGGGCTTCTCTGCTTAGGCTGCAATCCGACCGATAAGCGGAAGAAGATAGATGGATGGATGGATGGATGGTATCCTCACTTCTAAACTGGCTGCTTCCCTAACATGTCAACTGCTAAAGTTATTTATTTTTACCAAACAGATGACAAACATAATTTCACAAATTATAGACAGAATTCCTTGTCATGCAAGTTTTAAAAAATTCAGGAAAAAATATTCAATACATGCTTAGAACTTTTTGGGGATGAATTTCAAATAACAAACAGGCCAAATATGGATTTAGAGGTGAAAAAAATACATTTCAATAGCAATAATTGAGGCAATAGAATACATTTCACATGCATTGGACAAATACAAACACACAATTAGTATATTAATACATCTTAAAGTAGGTTTTGATACTATTATTCACTTACTCCTACTAAATAATCTGTAGCAATATGGCATTAGCGAGATGGCAGGGAACTGGTTAAAAGTTATCTAACCAGAAGAGTCCAATTTGTGAAGACTGATCAACATACATCTACAAGGTTAACATTGCATGTGGCATCCCCCAGGTGTCCGTGTTAGGGCTTACTGTGTCAGGCCTGTCCCTGACAGTTTGGTTAAGTTTTAGTTTTTCCTGTTTTATTTTCTGTCAGCTCTCTTATTTTGGTTCAGTTTCCTGTTTGTCTCTCTGAGTGCTGTCCCCTCAGCTGTGGCTGATTGGCACCTGGCCACACCTGGTGTCAATCAGCCAGCTGCTATTTAGACCTGCTTTGTCCTCCACTCTGCACCGGATTGATGTCATTTCTACTTGTCGATGTCAGTGTAGCTGGATGCGGTAGCGGTAAGCTATATTCTGTAGCTGTTTGTAGCTTGCTGTCTTTTTGTTCCTCGTCTTACAGTTCCTGCTTCCCTGGCATCCTGTTTCCTGTTCCTAGTTCCTGGTTTGTGTTTTTGCTTTATATTTTTGGACATTAAATAATGTTTTCCCGCTCAATGCCTATCGTCATCTCTGCATCTTGGGGTTCGTCACCAACAAAACCTGACATACCGTATATTACCTACATGACAACGTATCTGAATTTGTTGCATTTTTGTCGTTGCACCCATGCTTTTCCTGGCACTGTTGCCATGGTGCCAGGGATGGGCAAGAGGACCTGAGCGTACCTGTAAGCAATCACCACCAGGCTTCTTAAGCTGATTGCGTCCACTTGGTGGTGTTGGATCTTTCTCTGTTGTTACCTCGCTGTCAAGCCACATGCCTGCTCCTGGTCTAGTTCTGCCAGCTATGTATTTCCTGTATACTTTCTAGTGAGTATTAGAAATTTTGTTGTTGTGCTCAGCCTCTTCCTTGCCTCCCTCCAGGCACTTTTGTTTTGTACTTTGTTTTTTACTAGTTTTTTCGTGGCACAGGCTACTCCTTCCTGTACCACTGTTTTTTGTATCTCCACCCGAGCTCTGGATTAATGCTTCTTGTACTCAGTGCTGTCATCACCTCTTTGCTCCTGGGTTCCCGCTTGGGCGTAACCCAACAGTAGGATCCAACCAACAAGATATTCCTGGAAGATGGACCCCTCTGAGACTGACCCTCTTAAAGACATCCTCCAGAAACAGGCAGTGTGTCACCTCCGTCAACTGCACCGGTCGCCTGAATCCAACCCGCTACTGTCACGACCCGAACGGTTCTCCGGCGACACAGATGATGTTCGCCCATTTTTTGTCCAGTGCTCGCTTCATTTTTATCTTCATCAAGCCACATTCCGTATGGAGTGCGTTAGAGTGCCATTTGGCAAAGGCCACTCTAACTCGTTAGTGTTGTTCCATGTTTGGGTATTTTCGTAGGTCTTCAGCGGAGTGTGGAGAAGGAAGTGAAAGAGGCACTTAAAAGCCTGTCCTGAGAGTCGTCTTTTTGTTACACCTGAGCTTTGTTCAAAAGTGCTGTCCTGGGCGGACAGCTCCAAGCTGGCTTACCATCCGGGAGTAAATCGGACCATTCTTCTTCTGGTGCATCGTTTTTGGTGGCCTTCCATGAGAAGGGAGGCTAGAGAATTTGTGCCCGCGATAAGCCTACTCATCAGACTCCTGCTGGACTTTAGAGGCCGTTGCCCATCCCCTCCCGCCCTTAGTCACATTCCGCCTTCCAATGGCAACACAGTGATTCTTGCATTTTATTTTTTATTTAGCCTTTATTTAACCAGGTAAAATCCCATTGAGATCAAAGATCTCTTTTCCAAGGGAGACCTGGTCAAGAGGGCAGCAGCAAGGTTACATTAAAAACAGTAAACAACACATAAAACATCAAATTTACAACATTAAAACTTGCTCACATAACACATGTGCATACAGACAAGGTAGACTGCAATCCTTTCACAGAAGCTTTAAACTCATTTAATGTAACAAGGGTTTGAAGTTGAAGATTCGATTGTAGGTTATTCCAAGCCTTCGGTGCTGAAAACCTAAATGCTTTCTTGCCCAGTTCAGTTCTTACTTTGGGGACGACAAATTGCAGAACATTCATTGAACGAAGATTGTGACTTCCTTGTTTCTTTGTTAAAAGACAAGATAGATAAGATGGAGTGATACCCAGAATGGTTTTGTAGATGAACACATACCAATGATTGAGGCGTTGAGCACATAAAGATGTCCTTTTAACCATTGAGTATAACACACCATATTGGACAATTTTTAAAAGATGGGAAAATTTGCAGCTCTCCCTAAGCCTGGAGACTGCCAACCTCTTGACTCAGCATGTGTTCCGGTTGCATGGCATCCCGATTGATGTCCACAACTTTCATCCGCAGTCTAGAAGGTTTTCTGCAAGTCGCTGGGAGCATCACTGAGTTTGTCTTCGGGTTACCACCCACTGACAAATGGCGTGACGGAGAGAACAAACCAGGACTTGGAAGCCACTATATGTTGCGTCAGCAAGCAGCAACCCGTTTCATGGTCATTCAACTTGCCATGGATTAAGTATGCCCACAACTCCCTGGTTAGTTTTTCCACAGGGGTCTCTCCCTTCCACGCCGCCTGTGGTTTCCAGCCACTAGTTTTCCCATCCCTGGAGTCAGAGGTTGCCATACCATCAGTCGCCACTCATCGACACCGTGCACACCTGGCCTGCCCTCTGACGCACCTCTGAGTGTAACCAGCGATTGGCAAATCGTCACCGTGTCCCTGCACCTTAGTACAGGCTTGGTCAGAGGGTTTAGCTGTCCACCAGAGACCTACCGTTGTACACAGACTCTCGTAAACTTCAGCCCAGGTTTATTGGACCCTACCCAGTGGAACGCATCATCTGCTCCACTTCAGTCCAGCTTTGTCTTCCAGAAGCTCTGAGGATTCATCTTGTGTTCCATGTTTCTCTTCTTAACCTGAGGTGCTTCCTCCACCCAGGCTGATCGACGGTCATCCTGCTTTTTCTGTCAAGGCCATTTTAGATGTGAGAAGAAGAGACAAGAGGTTTCCAGTACCTTAGTGGATTGGGAAGGGTACAGGCCTGAAGATTGTTCATGGGTTTACCGCTCGCTCATCCTCGACCCCTCACTTGTATCTGATTTCTATCACAAGTTTCCGGGTAAGCCTCTAGGTGGTGTCCATTAAGGGTGGGGTATGGTTGCATTTTTGTCCTAGCACCCCTGCTTTTCCTTGTTTTGTGCTTGCCCTCCTTCTTGTTTTTTCTTTCTCTCCTCAGTTGCCTTGGCGCCAGGGGAGGGCAAGAGGAGCTGAGCGCACCTGTAAGCAATCACCACCAGGCCTCTTAAGCTGATTGCTTCCACCTGGTGGTGTTGGATCTTTCTCTGTTTTTACCTCGCTGTCTAGCCACATGTCTGCTTAAGTATTCCTGTACACTTTCTAGTGAGTAGTAGACATTTTTTTTGTTTGTTTGTTTTTTGTGCTCAGCATCTTCCTTGCCTCCCTCCAGGCACCTTTTTGTTTTGTACTTTGTTTTTTAATCGTTTCGTGAGACAGGCTACTCCCACCTGTACCATTGGGGGTTTTTTTTGTATCCCTTCTCACGCTCTGGAATAAAGCTTCTTGTACTCAGTGCTGTCATCTCTTCTTTGCTCCTGGGTTCCCGCTTGGGCGTAACCTAACAAAAAAATTAAAACTCAAATTGTTTGCACATAACGGCAATATATTCCTTAGCAGTGACAATTGTAATGAATCTATTTATACTGTTAACAAATAATTAAATAGTATATAACGATTGATAAATAGTAACAAATTATCAATCTATTTAAAAGTTAAAGTTAAAGTACCACTGATAGTCACACACACACTAGGTGTGGGGAAATCACCCTCTAAATTTGACCCATACCCTTGTTCCGCCCCCTGGGAGGTGAGGGGAGCAGTGAGCAGCAGCGGTGGCTGCGCTCGGGAATCATTTTGGTGATTTAACCCCCAATTCCAACCCTTGATGCTGAGTGCAAAGCAGGGAGGTAATGGATCCCATTTTTATAGTCTTTAGTATGACTCGGCCGGGGTTTGAAATCTCGACCTACCGATCTCAGGGCGAACACTCTAACCACAAGGCCACTGAGCATTTTCTACCGCTTGTCCCTTTTCTGGGTTGCAGGCGGAGTTGGAGCCTATCCCAGCTGTACTTGGGCGGAAGGCAGTGTACACTAGGGCTGGGCGATTAAATGATTGTGATCGCGATTAATTTGAGTTTGATCACACTGATAAGCTGTTGGCATATATATACATGGGGGTAATGTCTGTTAGTAGTTACCGCAATAGTAAACAGTAGGGAAGCAACGATACCTGTTATATTCCTGCACGGAACAATCCGCCCTTTATTGACCGTGATCTTGCGTGTATCTGTAAATGTGCGTGTGTTTGTGTAGGTTTGAGTTTGTTTGTGTGAAAGTGTGTCCGTGTGCGCGACCTCTCGGTGCAAAGTCAGTCTCCTCACGATGTAATTAATGTTCAATCAGAAGTGCAGCCCAGAAGAACAAAATAAAGACGCATGATTAACACTAGCATAGAATTTGAAACAACATTTAAAAGGAGCAGAGACTTTCGTGACATTATTTTCACTATCTGCTGCAGCTCACCAGTAATCCTGCCCTAAATGAGGACTTGCAGGCACTCAGAGAACGTTTATGTGATTGTACTGGTCCCGACTGTGAGAATCAACACACCCACTCATTTATTTAGAAAAGGCATTTTTTAATCTAAATAGTTTTTGATCAGACTTTTTGTTCATATGCCTGCAAAGATTCTGCAGTACTAAAAAAAAACATGTCCTGCTGTTGGAGTAACAAGCACAATAGTACCGGTATAAAAAACCCAAACTGTTTCTGAAATCAATCAATCAATCAATCAATCTTTATTTATATAGCCCTAAATCACAAGTGTCTCAAAGGGCTGCACAAGCCACAACGACATCCTCGGTACAAAGCCCACATACGGGCAAGGAAAAACTCACCCCAGTGGGACGTCGATGTGAATGACTATGAGAAACCTTGGAGAGGACCGCATATGTGGGTAACCCCCCCCCTCTAGGGGAGACCGAAAGCAATGGATGTCGAGTGGGTCTGACATAATATTGTGAGAGTCCAGTCCATAGTGGATCCAACATAATAGTAAGAGTCCAGTCCATAGTGGGGCCAGCAGGACACCATCCCGAGCGGAGACGGGTCAGCAGCGCAGAGATGTTCCCAGCCGATGCACAGGCGAGCGGTCCACCCCGGGTCCCGACTCTGGACAGCCAGCACTTCATCCATGGCCACCGGACCTGTGCCCCCCCCCCCCCTCAAGGAAAAGGGGAGCAGAGGAGAAAAGAAAAGAAACGGCAGATCAACTGGTCTAACAGGGGGGCTATTTAAAGGCTAGAGTATACAAATGAGTTTTAAGATGGGACTTAAATGCTTCTACTGAGGTAGCATCTCTAATTGTTACCGGGAGGGCATTCCATAGTACTGGCGCCCGAATAGAAAACGCTCTATAGCCCGCAGACTTTTTTTGGGCTCTGGGAATCACTAATAAGCCGGAGTTCTTTGAACGCATAATATTTTCTAATATAATAATCATTAAATTTGTTTTATGTGTTGGTACACATGATTTTAGAGTACCTCAAATTCAAACTACACTTTAATGTATTTTCATTCAATATAACATTACTACTTTTTTGCCAAAGCCAATGTATACAAGTAATTAAAGAATATAAATAATTTACTATTTGAAAGTGTTGTGTTACGGCTCAAGCTCCGTCAGCTGTGCGCTCCTCTCCGCACGGCTGCACACAATGTACAATCAACACACCTGAGATCTCCCCTGTCTTCTTAAGCCAACGTGTCCTGCGTTCCAGTGCCAAAACGTAGCTACTCACACGTCTCCAGCTTTCCTCGCCTATGTGCTTCCTTGCTCTCTGTGTCTCCCCTCTGTGCTCACCGTGTCTTGTCCTGTGTCGTCATCAGAGGTGGGTAGTAACGCGCTACATTTACTCCATTACATCTACTTGAGTAACTTTTGGGATAAATTGTACTTCGAAGAGTAGATTTAATGCAACATACTTTTACTTTTACTTGAGTATATTTATAGAGAAGAAACACTACTTGTACTCCGCTACTTTTATCTACATTCAGCTCGCTACTCGCTACTGATTTTTATCGATCTGTTAATGCACGCTTTGTTTGTATTGGTCTGTCAGACAGACCTTCAAAGTGCCTGCGTTTCAACAAATACAGTCACTGGTGACGTTCACTCCGTTCCACCAATCAGATGCAGTCACTGGTGACGTTGAACCAATCAAACAGAGCCAGGTGGTCACATGACCTGACTTAAACAAGTTGAAAAACTTATTCGGGTGTTACCATTTAGTGGTCAATTATACGGAATATGTACTGTACTGTGCAATCTACTAATAAAAGTTCAAATCAATCAATCAATCAAAAGTGTGAAGGAAAAAAGACCCTTTTTTATTTCAACCGTACATCCCGTCAAAAGCCTAAAGACTGACTGCACAGTTCCTGTCTTCACAATAAAAGTGCCGCTCCATCGCGCCTGCGCTTTCAAAATAAGAGTCTCCGAAAGCCAGCGCAAACAAGCTAGCAAGCTACGGAGTTAGCCGCCAATGTATTTCTTGTAAAGTGTATAAAAACGAATATGGAAGCTGGACAAATAAGATGCCAAAAACCAACCACTTTCATGTGGTATAAAGGAGGAACTTTTTTTCTCCTCCATTTGAAAACGTGTACGTTATCAGCACCACTGTCTGATTACAATCAATGCAAGTCATCAGAATCAGGTAATACACCAACTTATATTCTTGTCTTCATGAAAGAAAGGAATCTATATGTGTTAAACATGCATGTATATTCATTAAAACACCTTTAACATGTAAACAAAAACGGCAAAATAAATAAATTTAAATTATATACTGTATATATCAATGTATGTATATATATATATATATATATATATACATATATATATATATATATATATATATATATATATATATATATATATATATATATGTCTTAATAAGGTTATCCAAAAAATAGTGCTCGATACCGTAGTAGAGCGCAATATATGTATGTGTGGGAAAAAAATCACAAGACTATTTCATCTCTACAGGCCTGTTTCATGAGGGGGGGTACCCTCAATCATCAGGAGGTTTTAATGGGAGCATTCGCATACCATGGTTTATATAGGGCACAGAGTGGGTGGGTACAGGCTGGCCTAGGGGCGTGGTGATTGGCTCATGTGTTACCTAGGAGGTGTTTCCGTCTATGGCGGCATGTTGTTACAATTTCGCTGCGCTTGTTGAGGGATGACAGGTCTGGACGGTAAATAATAAACAGTTTTTCTTTCAAGCATAGGTTGCATCTTTTATTACCACTATTGTAAGGTGTGCTGGATGCAAGAATTTGCCATGTTATTGAATATTCAACATTATTGTCTTTGAGGTCCCAAATGTGTTTGCTGAGTTCTGTGGTATTTCGCAGGTTTTTGTTCCTGAAAGAAGCCTTGTGATTGTTCCATCTGGTTTTGAATTCTCCCTCGGTTAATCCTAGATATGTGTCGGATGTGTTAATGTCCTTGCGTATTACCTTAGATTGGTAGACAACTGATGTTTGTAAGCTTACAAACATCAGTTGTTCTTTCAGGAACAAAAACCTGCGAAATACCACAGAACTCAGCAAACACATTTGGGACCTCAAAGACAATAATGTTGAATATTCAATGACATGGCAAATTCTTGCATCCAGCACACCTTACAATAGTGGTAATAAAAGATGCAACCTATGCTTGAAAGAGAAACTGTTTATTATTTACCGTCCAGACCTGTCATCCCTCAACAAGCGCAGCGAAATTGTAACAACATGCCGCCATAGACGGAAACACCTCCTAGGTAACACATGAGCCAATCACCACGCCCCTAGGCCAGCCTGTACCCACCCACTCTGTGCCCTATATAAACCATGGTATGCGAATGCTCCCATTAAAATCTCCTGATGATTGAGGGTACCCCCCCTCATGAAACAGGCCTGTAGAGATGAAATAGTCTTGTGATTTTTTCCCCACACATACATATATATATATATATATATATATATATATATATATATATAAATATATATATATATATATATATATATATATATATATATATATGTGTGTGTGTGTGTGTGTGTGTGTGTGTGTGTGTATATATATATATATACATATGATATGTGTGTATGTTACTCATCAGTTACTCAGTACTTGAGTAGTTTTTTCACAACATACTTTTTACTTTTACTCAAGTAAATATTTGGGTGACTACTCCTTACTTTTACTTGAGTAATAAATCTCTAAAGTAACAGTACTCTTACTTGAGTACAATTTCTGGCTACTCTACCCACCTCTGGTCGTCATCCTGCAGCCTCGCATCATTCCCTGGTTTCGAGCTGTGTCTCGTCTCCCCGGATCCCTTTTGGACTCCCTGCTGCCTTCCTGGATCTCGACCTTTCGCCTTCCCCCGGACAACGAAGCCTCGCTCCAGCCCTTGACCACTTGCTTGTTCCCGAACCTTCGAGCCTGCCTTGCCCTTTCTGTACTTCCACATCTGTCTCAACACGCACCTCCAACACCTCCCGGTAACACTCAACAGACAATTGCTTCACATAGTCACACATCACATATTTGGCTTAATTACACACATCACACATTTGTGCAAATAAACACGCTGCAAGTGGAACAACGTCCCTGTCTCAGTGCCGTCTCCTTCCTCACTGTACCGTTCCATGTTGTTTAGTAAATGTTACCTTGAAATAAAAGTCTTACAGTATTCACTACACCACTGATACTTTGTTTACTGCAGAATGTTTGTGATGACAAGCAAAAAAACAAAATAACTTTGAGAGAAAAAAAAAGTTGTTCTCTTTACTCCCACAAAATCGTACCGAATCAATCGATCAATCAATCTTTATTTATATAGCCCTAAATCACAAGTGTCTCAAAGGGCTGCACAAGCCACAACGACATCCTCGGTACAAAGCCCACATACGGGCAAGGAAAAACTCACCCCAGTGGGACGTCGATGTGAATGACTATGAGAAACCTTGGAGAGGACCGCATATGTGGGTAACCCCCCCCCTCTAGGGGAGACCGAAAGCAATGGATGTCGAGTGGGTCTGACATAATATTGTGAGAGTCCAGTCCATAGTGGATCCAACATAATAGTAAGAGTCCAGTCCATAGTGGGGCCAGCAGGACACCATCCCGAGCGGAGACGGGTCAGCAGCGTAGAGATGTTCCCAGCCGATGCACAGGCGAGCGGTCCACCCCGGGTCCCGACTCTGGACAGCCAGCACTTCATCCATGGCCACCGGACCTGTGCCCCCCCCCCCTCAAGGAAAAGGGGAGCAGAGGAGAAAAGAAAAGAAACGGCAGATCAACTGGTCTAACAGGGGGGCTATTTAAAGGCTAGAGTATACAAATGAGTTTTAAGATGGGACTTAAATGCTTCTACTGAGGTAGCATCTCTAATTGTTACCGGGAGGGCATTCCATAGTACTGGAGCCCGAATAGAAAACGCTCTATAGCCCGCAGACTTTTTTTGGGCTCTGGGAATCACTAATAAGCCGGAGTTCTTTGAACGCAGATTTCTTGCCGGGACATATGGTACAATGCAATCGACAAGATAGGATGGAGCTAGACCGTGTAGTATTTTATACGTAAGTAGTAAAACCTTAAAGTCACATCTTAAGTGCACAGGAAGCCAGTGCAGGTGAGCCAGTATAGGCGTAATATGATCAAACTTTCTTATTCTTGTCAAAAGAAAGAGAAGCAAAACCTAAAACACAATTATATACTGTGTATGAACAAAATGACATCAAACATGTTGGAAATGTTTGTTACAAGATCCTGCTGTAGTAAACAGTACCTGGTATAATCCTGTAGAGACTCCTCCCACCTCCACCAAGGACTGTTTTTACTGCTGGACTCTAGAAAGAGGTTCCGCAGCCTCCGTAGCAGAACCTGGAGGTTCTGTAACAGCTTCTTCCCTCAGGCCGTAAGACTCTTGAACGCATCATAATAATCCCCTCAATTCCCCCCAAAAACGGGTTAACTCGCTGGAATATAAAGACAATATAACATACATCCATAAACGTGGATGCATATGCAAAAGTGCAATATATTTATCTGTACAGTAATCTATTTATTTATATCTGCACCTTATTGCTCTTGTATTCTGTACGGAGCCCCTAAAGCAGGGTTGTCAAACTCAAATACAGAGTGAGCCAAAATGTAAAACTGAACAAAGCCGCGGGCCAAGGTTGAACAAATGAACCTTTTAATGGGGACCCAAACAAGTTTTGCATTGAATATTGAACAAGCAAGGCTTATATAACTTTATAGTGACATGCAAAATCCAGTTTCAAATAATAATAATAATAATTCAAAAATATCAATGGCATATCAAATACAATTTAAATAAAAATGTAATGCCTCTTTTCTATTTGCAGCCTTCTGAGGTAAATATCAACATGAACTTTTTCCACAGGCTAATAATACATTTGAAAATAAAACAACAATAATGAATGAATCAAACATTCAAGCCTTGAAGTAGCAAGAGAAAGTGCATGAATAAAACGTTAATTATTGCTCAGTTTGCCACACTGATTTTGCTTTAACACTGATATGGAACAAGCAACGCTTATATAACTTAATAGTGCAAAATCAACTTTCAAATAACGAACGAAAAAACATCAATGGTATATTAAATACAATCTAAATAAAAAATGTAATGCCTCTTTTCTATTTGCAGCCTTCTGAGGTAAATATCAACATTAACTTTTTCCACAGGCTAATAAATTTGAAAATAAAATAACAATGAATAAATCAACCATTCAGGACTTTAAACTGCTCAGTTTGCAACACGCTGATCTAATCTGATGTGCCCAAGCCAGATACCTGGCATTTTTTCTTAGATGCTTGTTCATTAATGTCGGGGCTCAGGCTTTGAGCTGAGGCAACCTTCATTATCAAACGAAGGTGTTCATCAGTCATTATATCTCGTCCACCCGGACCACAGTCTTGGGGGCATGCCTTAAAGGCACTGCCTTTAACGTACTCTACGAGCTATCGTCACGTCTGCTTTTCATCCGTTCTAACAACGTGCCGGCCCAGTCACAAGATATGTGCGGCTTCTGTACGCACACACGAGTGAATGCAATTCATACTTAATCAACAGTGATACAGGTTACACTGAGGGTGGTCGTATAAACAACTTTAACACTGTTTGAAATATACGCCACACTGTGAACCCACACCAAACAAGAATGACAAACACGTTTTGAGAGAACATCCGCACTGTAACACAACATAAACACACACACACACACCTTGTAGCGTCCCGGAAGAGTTAGTGCTGCAAAGGGTTCTGGGTATTTGTTCTGTTGTGTTTATGTTGTGTTACGGTGCGGATGTTCTCCCGAAATGTGTTTGTCATTCTTGTATGGTGTGGGTTCACAGTATGGCGTATATTTATAAAAGTGTTAAAGTTTTTTTATTCGGCTACCCTCAGTGTAACCTGTATCGCTGTTGATGAAGTATGCATTGCATTCAGTTGTGTGTGCGTACAGAAGCCGCACGTTATGTGACTGGGCCAGCACTCGTTGGACTGGCTGAAAAGCAGACGTGACGGTTTTCGGGAGTTTTGGAAGACTCCCGGGAGGGTTGGCAAGTATTAGAATTAGCGGTGAATATATAATATACAAACATACACATACACATACTGTACATATACATTCACTGTACAAACACATATACACATTCTGTACATATACATTCATTGTACAAACACATATACACATTCTGTACATATACAAGTACATATGCATACTTACACTCATGCACATAATCACGTTTCATCAAACATATATTAACGTTGTTGCCCTAGGGTAAACTGGGGGTAACACATGGCACACTGACAAAGCTTAACCTATTGTGACTATAACAATCTACAAGGTTAATGTAGGTTGCTTCTCTTTCTCCCCCTCCATTTTTCTGCATTCTTTCGTATCTCAAGTTATCATTACGTATATGTATTGTTGCATTTAAACAACTGTATTGTTGATAATAAAGGTAAATTATTGGTATTGTTCATTATTAATAGCGCTATTTCTATTGGTATTTGTATTGATCCATTTGTAGTGTAATAATGCTCATTGTCATTTCTGTATTATTTTTTATTTTTCGCTAACTGCTTATTTGCTATTACTTTTACCATCATATTTGTACATGTCATATTTGCTGATGTTGCTCTATTGTTGTTGTTGTTGTTGTTTGCTGTTGTTGTTTTTGTCTCTCTGTCTAATCCCCCTCTTGTCCCCACAATTTCCCCCTCTGTCTTCTTTTTTTTTTCTCTTTCTATCCCCTCCTGCTCCGGCCCGGCTGCACTAAATGATAATATAAATACATTTAATAAAGTCAAATACAAATAAGGCAACAAGAGAAGTATCCTACACTTCTCTTTTGTAAAGTAAATCTGAACAGCCGACATGGGCATCTACATCAACTACAGGTAAAAGCCAGTAAATTAGAATATTTTGAAAAACTTGATTTATTTCAGTAATTGCATTCAAAAGGTGTAACTTGTACATTATATTTATTCATTGCACACAGACTGATGCATTCAAATGTTTATTTCATTTAATTTTGATGATTTGAAGTGGCAGGCTTCACGGTGGCAGAGGGGTTAGTGCATCTGCCTCACAATACGAAGGTCCTGAGTAGTCTTGGGTTCAATCCCAGGCTCGGGATCTTTCTGTGTGGAGTTTGCATGTTCTCCCCGTGACTGCGTGGGTTCCCTCCGGGTACTCCGGCTTCCTCCCACCTCCAAAGACATGCACCTGGGGATAAGTTGATTGGCAACACTAAATTGGCCCTAGTGTGTGAATGTGAGTGTGAATGTTGTCTGTCTATCTGTGTTGGCCCTGCGATGAGGTGGCGACTTGTCCAGGGTGTACCCCGCCTTCCGCCCGATTGTAGCTGAGATAGGCTCCAGCGCCCCCCGCGACCCCAAAGGGAATAAGCGGTAGAAAATGGATGGATGGATGGATGGATTTGAAGTGGCAACAAATGAAAATCCAAAATTCCGTGTGTCACAAAATTAGAATATTACTTAAGGCTAATACAAAAAAGGGATTTTTAGAAATGTTGGCCAACTGAAAAGTATGAAAATGAAAAATATGAGCATGTACAATACTCAATACTTGGTTGGAGCTCCTTTTGCCTCAATTACTGCGTTAATGCGGCGTGGCATGGAGTCGATGAGTTTCTGGCACTGCTCAGGTGTTATGAGAGCCCAGGTTGCTCTGATAGTGGCCTTCAACTCTTCTGCGTTTTTGGGTCTGGCATTCTGCATCTTCCTTTTCACAATACCCCACAGATTTTCTATGGGGCTAAGGTCAGGGGAGTTGGCGGGCCAATTTAGAACAGAAATACCATGGTCCGTAAACCAGGCACGGGTAGATTTTGCGCTGTGTGCAGGCGCCAAGTCCTGTTGGAACTTGAAATCTCCATCTCCATAGAGCAGGTCAGCAGCAGGAAGCATGAAGTGCTCTAAAACTTGCTGGTAGACGGCTGCGTTGACCCTGGATCTCAGGAAACAGAGTGGACCGACACCAGCAAATGACATGGCACCCCAAACCATCACCCAACCATGCAAATTTTGCATTTCCTTTGGAAATCGAGGTCCCAGAGTCTGGAGGAAGACAGGAGAGGCACAGGATCCACGTTGCCTGAAGTCTAGTGTAAAGTTTCCACCATCAGTGATGGTTTGGGGTGCCATGTCATCTGCTGGTGTCGGTATATGATTTGCCTGAGAAGCTGGACAGGACACAAAAAAAAAAAAAAAAAAAAAAAAAAGAATTAGCGGTGAATGCGGTGTTACCGCCGCAATATATAATCGGCGGGCCAACTTTAGTGTTAATTTGATATCCCCTCAAGGGCCAAGTGATGACACCCATGCTTTAGGGGCTCCGTAATCCTGCACTACAACGAGCTAATGCAACAAAATGTTGTTCTTATCTGTACTGTAGAGTTCAAATTTGAATGACAATAAAAGGAAGTGTAAGTCTAGTCTCTAAGTCTAAATTGTACAATAAAGCTTTATAAAAATGTGTTATTGTGTTAATGTTACATTTTCACTCCTATAATCTATTGTCAAAATACCGGACTCAAAACCAGATCAGGAATGAAAACCAAAAATGATCAAGACATCCGTTGTAGATACTGTCGTTGAATGGATGGATTTTTGTTTGCGGATAACAGCATTATTTTTCATCATCCCCCGCGAGCCATGCATTGAAGGGCAAATATAACGACAGTTGGAAATGACCTTCTCATAAACAGAGTTAATGGTGAGGTATATTAGAGGTTTGCTTAGCTCCTCCATAATGAGGAAAGCACTTAAAAGACTATAACAGGGCTCTCCATATGTTCATCTTGCAGCGTGTGGGTGGTGAAGAAGCACATCAACAGTGGAGGCTGACAGCGCTTCATTACAACAAAAACACTTCCTGTCCACAAACAATACATGTGAAAGAATGTGTGATGGAAGCAGAAGCGCAGCGTTTGACCCCTCTTCCACCCATCTAAAGACTCTTGAGTCCAAATATAGAATCCCGCACCTGTCTTTAGAGATTTTTTTAGACCATCTGGCATGCATCGAAACTGAAAAATGAAAAATAAAAAATAAATGTGCCTTTAATTAAATGTTTAAAACTGGACGTTTTATGTAATATTTAATGTATGCTCTGCTGTTCAGTAAATCCACTTAATAGAAATTATATTTGAAAGAGCTTTCTTGTTTTTCTCCTTACCGGTATTACAAAAGCACTTGATAGTATAGAGAATTTTCTGACTCATTCAAATATGCTAAATCAACTTGGAGTTGAAAGCCTCCTTGCACTGACCTTCAAAACCTGAATAAAATATATAATTCCTCACTGGAAAAGCACCCAAAGAAAGCAGACCTACTAATAGTGAAGAATCCTTTAAAAAAAAAATCATGAATCCTAACGGGGATTTGGATCACCCCCAAAATCTAATCGCTTGTTTCTTATCCCATTATTGACATTTCTTGAAAGTTTCTTTATCCATCCATCCATCCATCTTCTTCCGCTTATCCGAGGTCGGGTCGCGGGGGCAGCAGCCTAAGCAGGGAAGCCCAGACTTCCCTCTCCCCAGCCACTTCGTCCAGCTCCTCCCGGGGGATCCCGAGGCGTTCCCAGGCCAGCCGGGAGACATAGTCTTCCCAACGTGTCCTGGGTCTTCCTCGTGGCCTCCTACCGGTCGGACATGCCCTAAACACCTCCTTAGGGAGGCGCTCGGGTGGCATCCTGACCAGATGCCCGAACCACCTCATCTGGCTCCTCTCGATGCGGAGGAGCAGCGGCTTTACTTTGAGCTCCCCCCGGATGACAGAGCTTCTCACCCTATCTCTAAGGGAGAGCCCCGCCACCCGGCGGAGGAAACTCATTTCGGCCGCTTGTACCCGTGATCTTGTCCTTTCGGTCATAACCCAAAGCTCATGACCATAGGTGAGGATGGGAACGTAGATCGACCGGTAAATTGAGAGCTTTGCCTTCCGGCTCAGCTCCTTCTTCACCACAACGGATCGATACAGCGTCCGCATTACTGAAGACGCCGCACCGATCCGCCTGTCGATCTCACGATCCACTCTTCCCTCACTCGTGAACAAGACTCCGAGGTACTTGAACTCCTCCACTTGGGGCAAGATCTCCTCCCCAACCCGGAGATGGCACTCCACCCTTTTCCGGGCGAGAACCATGGACTCGGACTTGGAGGTGCTGATTCTCATCCCAGTCGCTTCACACTCAGCTGCGAACCGATCCAGTGAGAGCTGAAGATCCTGGCCAGATGAAGCCATCAGGACCAAATCATCTGCAAAAAGCAGAGACCTAATCCTGCAGCCACCAAACCGGATCCCCTCAACGCCTTGACTGCGCCTAGAAATTCTGTCCATAAAAGTTATGAACAGAAGTTTCTTTATGAACAGAGTTTATTTATTATTTATCAAAAATGCTACAAAAAGATTTCCATCCATCCATTTTTTTGTACTGCCTGTCCATCACCGTGGCAGCAAGCTGGAGCCTATCCCAGCTGACATTGTGACATGTAAGTACACCACCAACATCTATGAACAATTAACACTTTATAATTAATGTACCACCTTCTGGTTTCACACAACTGGTTTGAATATGTGTGCTGTGGCTTGAAGGGCTTTATACATGTTTTATGTATGGAAAACCAGTTGTCCAATAATTTATGTTTTTGTACGAATTGATTACGTAAAAAAAATGAAAAATTAACACTACTTTGTTTTTTTCAAGATGCATGATTATTTAGTGTAATGTTTATCTCATGGCTGAGGAGAGACACATCATCATCTGCAACACAACACAAGGCATGCACGTGTCACGGCATTTTGTTATATGGACACATTTTATTATACTGACACTTATTTTTGTATAGACAGATTTTGTTATGTAGACAACATTTTTTCCAAACACATTTTATACAGACACACATGGTTATACAGACACACATTGTTATACAGACACACATTGTTATACAGACACATATTGTTATACGGACACACATTTTTATGCAGACACGCATTGTTATACAGACACATTTTTATACGGACACACATTGTTTTAAGGACACATTTTGTTATACCGACACACATTTTTATACAGACATATTGTTATACGGACACATTTTTATACAGACACAGAATCAGAATCAGAATCAGAATCAGCTTTATTGTCATTACGCAAGGTAACGAGATTGAGGCCATTCCATACAGTGCGATGTGTGCATGCTAGAAAAACAATTTGCAAATATATACAAATTTAAAAAATGTAGAAGTGCAATGAATATGGTGTGAAATGAATATATACATGAAAAAACAAAACAAAAACAGGGTGGTTGGTGGAATGGGTTATTGCACCGAAGAGAAGGCAGTTATGAGGGACAATGGGGCAGTCCGTTCAGGATGGTTATGGCCCTGGGGAAGAAGCTGTTCTTTAGCCTGTTTGTTTTGGTTTTAATGCACCTGTAGCGCTTCCCAGAGGGCAGCAGGTGGAACAGGTCAGAGCCAGGGTGAGTGCTGTCTTTGATGATGGCACTGGCTCTGTTGAGGCAGCGGGAGGTGTAGATGTCCGTCAGAGAGGGGAGAGGGCGGCCGATGATCTTCTGAGCCGTCTTGACCACTCTTTGCAGCCTCTACCTGTCTGCTGCAGTGCAGCTGCCGTACCATACCGTAATACAGTAGGTCAGCAGGCTCTTGATGGACGAGCGGTAGAAGGTCAGCAGCAGGTCAGGCTTCAGGTTGTACTTCCCGAGGACTCTAAGGAAGTGTAGCCGCTGCTGAGCCTTCTTGATGATTGATGTGGTGTTGACTGTCCAGGAGAAGTCATTAGAGATGTGGACTCCAAGGTACCTGAAGGTGTGGACCCTCTCTACACGCTCGCCGTTGATGTAGAGGGGGTCAGGGTCGGTGCTGCTCCTCCTGAAGTCGACGATGATCTCTCTGGTCTTGCTGGTGTTGAGAGCGAGGTTGTTCTCCGAAGACCAGGCCGTCAGCTTCAGGACCTCCTCTCTGTAGGCAGCCTCGTCACCCCTGGAGATGAGCCCGACCACTGTGGTATCGTCGGCAAACTTGACGGTAAGGTTGTCACTGTGGGCAGGACTGCAGTCATGGGTGTAAAGGCAGTAGAGGAGGGGGCTCAGCACACAGCCCTGTGGGGAGCCGATGCTCAGCGTGCGGGAGGATGAGAGGTGCGGGCCAAGTCTCACATTCTGGGGTCGGTCCGTTAGGAAGTCCCTTATCCAGGCGTTTGTGAGAGGGGGGAGGCCAAGAGTGTCCAGTTTATTGCAGAGTCTGTCCGGGATTATTGTATTGAAGGCAGAGCTATAGTCCACAGAGAGCATCCGGACGTAGCTCTGCTGCTGCTCCAGGTGGTTCAGAGCAGAGTGGAGAGCAACAACGATGGCGTCCTCTGTGGACCTGTTCGCCCGGTATGCGAACTGGTGGGGGTCGAAGTCTGGAGGGATATGGTCCTTGATGTGCTGGAGAACAAGTCGCTCGAAGCACTTCATGATTACCGGAGTGAGGGCCACTGGTCGGTAATCATTCAGGCTGGTGATGGGAGACTTCTTCGGCACCGGGATTATTGTAGATGACTTCAGGCAGGATGGGATGACTGCCTGAGCCAGGGAGAGGTTGAAGATCCTGGTGAGGGGGGGAGCGAGCTGGTGGGCGCACGTCCTGAGCACCTTTCCAGGTACTCCGTCTGGTCCGGTAGCCTTCCTGGGGTTCACAGCCAGGAGCACTCGTCTGACACTGTGCTCCTGTACAGTGAGTGGAGTGGCGCCGGAGCCCGGTGGGGGCGGGGGCAGGGCTGGAGCAGATGAGTGTCGCTGGGGGGTTTCGAAACGGGCAAAGAAACAGTTAAGCTCCTCTGCCAGTGTCGCACTCTGATCCGCAGTTGTCATATTGCAGCCTCTGAAGTTCGTGATGTCATGAATGCCCCGCCACACCTCCCGTGAGTTTTTGCTGGACAGATGGGACTCTATGCACCTCCTGTGGTCCGCCTTTGCTTTTTTAATCCCTCTCTTCAGGTCGGCTCGAGCAACACTGTACAGTGCCCTGTCCCCTGACCTGAAGGCTGCGTCGCGGGCCCTGAGGAGTGTGCGGACCTGGCTGGTCATCCAGGGTTTCTTGTTGGGGTAAACCCGGATGGTTTTTTCCACAGTCACATTCCCGATGCAGACTTTTATGTAGTCCAGCACCATTCCTGTGGCTGTCTCCAGCTCCTGTTGTTGGAAGAGGTCCCAGTCTGTGTGTTGGAAGCAGTCCTGAAGTTTGGGGAGTGCATCGTCAGGCCAGGTCATAACAGTCTTTGTGATAGGCCTGGCCTGGCGTCTGATGGGGGTGTAGGTAGGAGAGAGCAGGAGGGAAAGATGGTCTGACTGTCCAAGCTGGGGGAGGGGTGTAGCTCTGTACGCATGCTTTATGTTGGTATACACGTGGTCCAGGGTGTTCTTGCCCCTTGTAGAACACTTCACGTGCTGGTAGAACTTAGGGAGTACAGTCTTCAGTTTGGCCTTATTAAAATCCCCTGCTATGATATGAACACCGTCGGGGTGGGCCCGCTGCTGTTCGTTGACGGTGTTCAGCAGAAGAGAGAGCGCTGTGTTTACTTTGGCGTCCGGTGGAATATACACAGCCGTGATGATAACAACAGACAGCTCTCTCGGGAGAAAAAAAGGCCGACATCTAACAGACATGTACTCCACGTCCGGGCAACAGTGCTGTTCAGTGATTGTCCCGTTGTTGCACCAGTTCTCATGCACGTAGATACAGAGCCCCCCTCCTCTGCTCTTACCGGAGTCCTTAGTTCTGTCCCGGCGGAGCAGAGTGCGTCCGGCTAGCTGCATGCTAGCATCGGGTATTTCCGGGTGAAGCCAGGTTTCGGTGATAATCATAGCACAACAGTCCCGAACATAGCGGTTTCCAGCAAGTTGTAACTCCAGGTCGTCCATCTTCTGTACAAGGGATCTGGCATTAGAGAGGAACAGGCTCGGTAGAGGTGGCTTGTGGGGTTGTTTCCTAAGCCTGAGCAATACGCCGGACCTGCGGCCACGCTTCTGCTTCCTCTCCCTCCTCCGTCTGCGCCGTCTCCCAGACCCGACAACAAACCACGGAGAGCCCTGTGCTCTCGCTATGTCATCTGGGATGTTGTGCTCGTGGTGAAAGTCGCTCGAAACAGATATCTGGTGCGAGTTACCGATATCCAAGAGTGACTGGCGGGTGTACCGGGTGTTTGCAGTACAGGTGGTGCACAAAAGGAAAAAAAACATGAAGAACAGAAGGAAGAAAGAGCACTGAAATGGAGAGCCGTAAGCCGCTGCGTCTGTGCGCGCCACCATCTTGGGAAAAAAAAAAAAAACACACATTGTTATTCAGACACACATTGTTATACAGCCACATATTGTTATACAGACCCATCCATCCATCCAATTTCCTCCGCTTATCCGAGGTCGGGTCGCGGCCTAAGCAGAGGAGCCCAGACTTCCCTCTCCCCAGCCACTCCGTCCATCTACTTCATCTGGCTCCTCTCAATGTGGAGGAGCAGCGGCTTTACTCTGAGCTCCTCCCGGATGACAGAGCTTCTCACCCTATCTCTAAGGGAGAGCCCCGCCATCCGGCGGAGGAAACTCATTTCGGCCGCTTGTACCCGCGATCTTGTCCTTTCAGTCATAACCCAAAGCTCATGACCATAGGTGAGGATGGGAACGTAGATCGACCAGTAAATTGAGGGCTTTGCATTGCGGCTCAGCTCCTTCTTCACCACAACGGATCGATACAGCGTCCGCATTACTGAGGATGCCGCACCGATCCGCCTGTCGATCTCACGATCCACTCTTCCCTCACTCGTGAACAAGACTCCTAGGTACTTGAACTCCTCCACTTGGGATAAGATCTCCTCCCCAATCTGGAGATGGCACTCCACCCTTTTCCGGGTGAGAACCATGGACTCGGACTTGGAAGTGCTGATTCTCATCCCAGTCGCTTCACACTCGGCTGCGAACCGATCCAGTGAGAGCTGAAGATCCTGGCCAGTTGAAGCCATCAAGACCACACCATCTGCAAAAATCAAAGACCTAATCCTGCAGCCACCAAACTAGATCCCCTCAACGCCCTGACTGCGCCTAGAAATTCTGTCCATAAAAGTTATGAACAGAATCGGTGACAAAGGGCAGCCTTGGTGGAGTCCAACCGTCACTGGAAACCAAGCTCTGACACTGATCATACAGGGAGCGGACTGCCACAATCAGACAGTCCGATACCCCATACTCTCTGAGCACTCTCCACAGGACTTCCCGGGGGACACGGTCAAATGCCTTCTCCAAGTCTACAAAGCACTTGTAGACTTGTTGGGCAAACTCCCATGCAACCTCAAGGACCCTGCCGAGAGTATAGAGCTGGTCTACCGTTCCACGACCAGGACGAAAACCACACTGTTCCTCCTGGATCCGAGGTTCGACTATCCAGCGTAGCCTCCTCTCCAGTACACCTGAATAGACCTTACCAGGAAGGCTGAGGAGTGTGATCCCACGATAGTTGGAACACACCCTCCGGTTCCCCTTCTTAAAGAGAGGAACCACCACCCCGGTCTGCCAATCCAGAGGTACCGCCCCCGATGTCCACGCGATGTTGCAGAGTCTTGTCAACCAAGACAGCCCTACAGCATCCAGAGCCTTAAGGAACTCCGGGCGGATCTCATCCACCCCCGGGGCCTTGCCAACGACAAGCTTTTTAACTACCTCGGCAACCTCAGCCCCAGAAATAGGAGAGTCCACCACAGATTCCCCAGGAACTGCTTCCTCATAGGAAGACGTGTTGGTGGGATTGAGGAGGTCTTCGAAGTATTCCCTCCATCGATCCACAACAGCCGAGGCGGCGGATGGTGGTCCTGAATCGCTTCGAAGCCGTCCGGAAGTCGTTTTCCATAGCTTCCCCAAACTCCTCCCATGTCCGAGTTTTTGCCTCTGCGACCGCTAAAGCCGCACTTCGCTTGGTCTGTCGGTACCTGTCCGCTGCCGCTGGAGTCCCATGAGCCAAAAGGACCCGATAGGACTCTTTCTTCAGCTTGACGGCATCCCTCACTGCTGCTGTCCACCAGCGGGTTCTAGGATTACCGCCACGACAAGCACCAACCACCGTGCGGCCACAGCTCCAATCAGCCGCCTGGACAATAGAGGCACGGAACATGGTCCACTCGGACTCAATGTCCAGCACCTCCCTCGTGACATGTTCAAAGTTCTTCCGGAGGTGGGAATTTAATCTCTCTCTGACAGGAGACTCTGCTAGACGTTCCCAGCAGACCCTCACAATGCGTTTGGGCCTGCCAGGTCTGTCCGGCATCCTCCCCCACCATCGGAGCCAGCTCACCACCAGGTGGTGATCGGTAGAAAGCTCCGCCCCTTTCTTCACCCGAGTGTCCAAAACATGAGGCTGCAAATCCGATGACACAACTACAAAGTCAATCATGGAACTGCGGCCGAGGGTGTTCTCATGCCAAGTGCACATATGGACACCCTTATCTTTGAACATTGTGCTTGTTATGGACAATCCGTGACGAGCACAAAAGTTCAATAACAAAACACCACTTGGGTTCAGATCCAGGCGGCCATTCTTCCCAATCACGCCTTTCCAGGTTTCACTGTCGTTGGCAACATGAGCGTTGAAGGCCCCCAGCAGAACAAGGGAATCACCCAAGGGAGCACTCTCCAGTACTCCCTCAAGGGAATCTAAAAAGAGTGGGTACTCTGAGCTGCTGTTTGGTGTGTAAGCACGAACAACAGCCGTCCCGAAGGCGGAGGGAAGCTACCCTCTCGTCTACTGGGTTAAAGTTCAACGTGCAGGCTTTGAGCCGGGGGGCAACAAGAATTGCCACCCAAGCCCGTCGCTTCTCATTGCCTGCTTTGCAGAGTGGAAGAGAGTCCAGCCCCTCACGAGAGAACAGGTTCCAGAGCCCTTGCTGTGCACATATTGTTATACAGACACACATTGTTATACAGACACATATTGTTATATAGACACATATTGTTATACTGACACACATTGTTATAAGGACACACATTGCTATACAGACACACATTGTTATAAAGACATACATTGTTATACAGACACAAATTGTTATCCATGCAAATAGTGTTATACTGACACATATTGTTACCGGACACATATTACTGGTGTTAGGCCAACATCCATCCGCCAGTAATTTTCTTATAAGTGACAAAGGGATGGATATACTTGGTACATTGATTACCAAGTAAATCCATCCATTTGTCTTCTATAGCACTTATCCTAAGTCGAGTCAAGGGTAAGCTGGAGTCTATCCCAGCTCACTGGTCACCAGCCATTAACAGTGCAAAGACAAACATTATTACTCACATTTGCAGATGTTGAGGTGAAATGTAAAATCCAAACAATGGATTACAGTAAATTCTCTGATTACGAACAAATACGGTGTTAGCTTTCATTGTTATGCTGATGACACCCAACTCTACATGCCCCTAAAGCTGACCAACACGCCGGATTGTAGTCAGCTGGAGGCGTGTCTTAATGAAATTAAACAATGGATGTCCGCTAACTTCTTGCAACTCAACGCCAAGAAAACGGAAATGCTGATTATTGGTCCTGCTAAACACCGACATTTATTTAATAATACCACCTTAACATTTGACAACCAAACAATTACACAAGGCGAATCAGTAAAGAATCTGGGTATTTTCTTCGACCCAACTCTCTCGTTTGAATCACACATTAAGAGTGTTACTAAAACGGCCTTTTTTCATCTCCGTAATATCGCTAAAATCCGCTCTATTTTATCCACTAGCGACGCTGAGATCATTATTCATGCGTTCGTTACGTCTCGTCTCGACTACTGTAACGTATTATTTTCGGGTCTCCCTATGTCTAGCACTAAAAGATTACAGTTGGTACAAAATGCGGCTGCTAGACTTTTGACAAGAACAAGAAAGTTTGATCATATTACGCCTATACTGGCTCACCTGCACTGGCTTCCTGTGCACTTAAGATGTGACTTTAAGGTTTTACTACTTACGTATAAAATACTACACGGTCTAGCTCCGTCCTATCTTGTCGATTGCATTGTACCATATGTCCCGGCAAGAAATCTGCGTTCAAAGAACTCCGGCTTATTAGTGATTCCCAGAGCCCAAAAAAAGTCTGCGGGCTATAGAGCGTTTTCTATTCGGGCTCCAGTACTATGGAATGCCCTCCCGGTAACAATTAGAGATGCTACCTCAGTAGAAGCATTTAAGTCCCATCTTAAAACTCATTTGTATACTCTAGCCTTTAAATAGCCCCCCTGTTAGACCAGTTGATCTGCCGTTTCTTTTCTTTTCTCCCCTGCTCCCCTTTTCCTTGAGGAGGGGGGGCACAGGTCCGGTGGCCATGGATGAAGTGCTGGCTGTCCAGAGTCGTGACCCGGGGTGGACCGCTCGCCTGTGCATCGGCTGGGAACATCTCTGCGCTGCTGACCCGTCTCCGCTCGGGAGGGTGTCCTGCTGGCCCCACTATGGACTGGACTCTTACTATTATGTTGGATCCACTATGGACTGGACTCTCACAATATTATGTCAGACCCACTCGACATCCATTGCTTTCGGTCTCCCCTAGAGGGGGGGGGTTACCCACATATGCGGTCCTCTCCAAGGTTTCTCATAGTCATTCACATCGACGTCCCACTGGGGTGAGTTTTTCCTTGCCCGTATGTGGGCTTTGTACCGAGGATGTCGTTGTGGCTTGTGCAGCCCTTTGAGACACTTGTGATTTAGGGCTATATAAATAAAGATTGATTGATTGATTGATTGATTAACGTTTGGTTTTAATCAACCCCAGAGTCTATCTAAGTCACTGAGTGTGTAGTCTAAGATAGCACATAACTGCCAGGACTCAAATTAGCGTCTAGTCCAAAAACTTTGACATTAACACCAGTGGCCGTGGGCAACCTCCTAAAGTTGATTTTTATTAACTGCCCAAGATGGCAGTGGCTTCCTTTGAAGTATGAATGGTCAGCACTCCGCAGTTTTATCCACCTCTTTATGCATTATAAAATATTGCTACTCAGCTGTTGGCGTGAAATTGGGGGGGGTGGGGGGTGGGTTAGGTTTGGTTGATATCAGCACTTCAGTCATCAACAATTGCATCATCTGAGAAATGGACATTGAAACAGTGTAGGTCTGACTTCATAGGATATGTACAGTGAACATAGTGAGTTCAGAAAGCATAAGAACAAGTATATACATTTGATTATTTACAATCCGGGGAGGTGGGATGTGGAGGGGGGAGGGACTAGAAACACTCTATAAACAAAAATGATGCCACTATGTTTTTTTCAGCACAACCTGCCCGGAAAGAAAACAAAGTTACCTCAGTAGTGCACATGCTTGTACGCACCTATTGAGAGACACGCTAGTGTGCTGCATTTGCTTAAAAATGGCAGCAGGACAAAGCAGCGAACTGTTCCCACCCCCAAAAAAAATTTCAGTTACTTAAAAAATGAGCAGAAAGTCATTGAAGACGACTGCTCACACATTTGCAAAACCTGACAAAAGAAAGTTGCGGCTAAAAGCTCTAATACAGTGGTCCCCAACCACCGGTCCGTGGATCGATTGGTCCCGGGCCACACAAGAAATTTAAAAAAAAATAATAAAAAAAATAAAAATAATTGTTTTATTTTTATTTTTTTTTAATTAAATCAACATAAAAAATACAAGATACACTTACAATTAGTGCACCAACCCAAAAAAACCTCCCTCCCCCATTTACACTCATTCACACTCATTCGTACAAAAGGACTGCAGGGATACAGTCCGTAAGCACACATGATTGTATATCTTTATGACCAAAAAAAAAATAAAAATAAAAATACCATTACCCCCCGGTCCGTGGGACAAATTTTCAAGCGTTGACCGGTCCGCAGCTACAAAAAGATTGGGGACCACTGCTCTAATAAATCCAATACGGTGCAATTTTACACACCCAAGTAAAGCTAAGACATGATGATAACTGCGTTAAATGATGTATGAGGCAAGTTACTAATTAATATAAACTTACAATCAGTAACTTAGCGTTGAGTCAAATATTTAAAAAAAAACTTACAGTTGAGTGTCTTTTAAACAGTGTAAAACCATAATGTTTAATGTGTCTGTCAACTCCTCTACAGTGGACATGTTTATATCAGTTCGGAAAATGCAGTTTTTTAGAAAGGTTAACTAACAATATAGCTTTTAATTATGTGATGTGATTAACACATTTGTTTCGCTTTATCAAATATAAATGATGATTAATCACTTCCGGATTAAGGCTTAACCCAGAAGACGCGCACATTTGTTTCACAATCTGCGATCACGATATACATATATATATATATATATATATATATGTACGTATATACCGTATTTTTCGGAATATAAGTCGCACCTGCCGAAAATGCATAATAAAGAAGGAAAAACAACATATGGACCGACACCAGCAGATGACATGGCACCCCAAACCATCACTGATGGTGGAAACTTTACACTAGACTTCAGGCAACGTGGATCCTGTGCCTCTCCTGTCTTCCTCCAGACTCTGGGACCTCGATTTCCAAAGGAAATGCAAAATTTGCATGGTTGGGTGATGGTTTGGGGTGCCATGTCATCTGCTGGTGTCGGTCCACTCTGTTTCCTGAGATCCAGGGTCAACGCAGCCGTCTACCAGCAAGTTTTAGAGCACTTCATGCTTCCTGCTGCTGACCTGCTCTATGGAGATGGAGATTTCAAGTTCCAACAGGACTTGGCGCCTGCACACAGCGCAAAATCTACCCGTGCCTGGTTTACGGACCATGGTATTTCTGTTCTAAATTGGCCCGCCAACTCCCCTGACCTTAGCCCCATAGAAAATCTGTGGGGTATTGTGAAAAGGAAGATGCAGAATGCCAGACCCAAAAACGCAGAAGAGTTGAAGGCCACTATCAGAGCAACCTGGGCTCTCATAACACCTGAGCAGTGCCAGAAACTCATCGACTCCATGCCACGCCGCATTAACGCAGTAATTGAGGCAAAAGGAGCTCCAACCAAGTATTGAGTATTGTACATGCTCATATTTTTCATTTTCATACTTTTCAGTTGGCCAACATTTCTAAAAATCCCTTTTTTGTATTAGCCTTAAGTAATATTCTAATTTTGTGACACACGGAATTTTGGATTTTCATTTGTTGCCACTTCAAATCATCAAAATTAAATGAAATAAACATTTGAATGCATCAGTCTGTGTGCAATGAATAAATATAATGTACAAGTTACACCTTTTGAATGCAATTACTGAAATAAATCAAGTTTTTCAAAATATTCTAATTTACTGGCTTTTACCTGTATATAAGTCGCACTGGAGCCCGGCCAAACTATGAAAAAAACTGCGACTTATAGTCCGAAAAATACAGTATACAAAACCCAAAACCAGTGAAGTTGGCACGTTGTGTAAATGGTAAATAAAAACAGAATACAATGATTTGCAAATCCCTTTCAACTTATATTCAATAGACTACACGGCAAATACAAGATACTTAACGTTTGAACTGGGAAACGTTGTTATTTTTTGCAAATATTAGCTCATTTGGAATTTGATGCCTGCAATATGCTTCAAAAAAGCTGGCACAAGTGGCAAAAAAGACTGAGAAAGTTGAGGTATGCTCATCAAAAACTTACTAGGAACATTCCACAGGTGAACAGGCTAATTTGGAACAGGTGGGTGCCATGCTTGGGTATAAAAGCAGCTTCCATGAAATGTTCAGTCTTTTCCAAACAAGGATGGGGGCGAGGGTCACCACTTTGTGAACTAATGCGTGAGAAAATTGTTGAACAGTTTAAGAACAACATTTCTCAACGAGCTATTGCAATGAATTTAGTGATTTCACCATCTACGGTCCGTAATATCATCAAAAGGTTCAGAGAATCTGGAGAAATAAGCGACAAGCTTGTGACCTTGGATTCCTCAGGCGGTACTGCATCAAAAACCGACATCAGTATGTAAAGGAGATCACCACATGAGCTCAGGAAGACTTCAGAAAAATACTGTCAGTAACAACAGTACATCACTACATCTATAAGTGCAAGTTAAAATTCTATTATGCAAAGCGAAAGCCATTTATCAACAACACCCAGAAACGCCGCCGGCTTCGCTGGGCCCTAGCTCGTCTAAGATGGACTGATGCAAAGTGGAAAAGTGTTCTGTGGTCTGACGAGTCCACATTTCAAATTGTTTTTGGAAACTTGGGACGTTGTGTCCTCCGTACTAAAGAGGAAAAGAACCATCCGGCTGTTATAGGCGCAAAGTTCAAAAGCCAGCATCTGTGATGGTATGGGGGTGTATTAGTGCCCAAGGCATGGGTAACTTACACATCTGTGAAGGCACCATTAATGCTGAAAGGTACATACAGGTTTTGGAGCAACATATGTTGCCATCAAAGCTATATCTTTTTCATGGACGCCGCTGCTTATTTCAGCAAGACAATGCCAAGCCACATTCTGCACGTGTTACAACAGTGTGACTTCGTAGTAAAAGAGTGCGGGTACTAGACTGGCCTGCCTGTAGTCCAGACCTGTCCCCCATTGAAAATGTGTGGCTCATTATGAAGCGTAAAATACGACAACGGAGACCCTGGACTGTTGAACAACTTAAACTGTACATCAAGCAAGAATGGGAAATAATTCCACCTGAAAAGCTTAAAAAATGTGTCTCCTCAGTTTCCAAACGTTTACTGAGTGTTGTTAAAAGGAAAGGCCATGTGGGGACGGCGTGGCGCAGTTGGGAGAGTGGCCGTGCCAGCACCCTGAGGGTTCCTGGTTCAATCCCCACCTTCTACCAACCTCGTCACGTTCGTTGTGTTCTTGAGCAAGACACTTCACCTTTGCTCCTGATGGGTCGTGGTTAGGGCCTTGCATGGCAGCTACCGCCATCAGTGTGTGAATGTGTGTGTGAATGGGTGAATGTGGAATTAGTGTCAAAGCGCTTTGAGTACCTTAAAGGTAGAAAAGCGCTATACAAGTATAACCCATAGCCCATAACACAGTGGTGAAAATTCCCCTCTTCCATCTTTTTTGCAATGTGTTGCTGCCATTAAATTCTAAGTTAATGACTAATTGCAAAAACCAATTTAGTTTCTCAGTCCGAACATTTAGTATATTTTCTTTGCAGTCTATTCAATTGAATATAAGTTGACAAGTATTTGCAAATCATTGTATTCTCTTTTTACTTACGATTTACACAACGTTCCAACTTCACTGGTTTTGGGTTTAGTATATGCATATATATATATATATATATATATATATATATGTCTTAATAAGGTTATCCAAAAAATAGTGCTCGATACCGTAGTAGAGCGCAATATATGTATGTGTGGGGGAAAAAAAAAATCACAAGACTATTTCATCTGAAGAGAGAGAGATGAAATAGTCTTGTGATTTTTTTTTTCCCCACACATACATATATATATATATATATATATATAGCTTACAGCACCTGGTACTCCCAGGCGGTCTCCTATCCAAGTGCTAACCAGGCCCGACCCGGCTTAGCTTCTGAGATTTGACGAGAACAGGCGTGCTCAGGATAGTATATATAGTGTATATTTATGTATATTTATATGATTTTTTTTTATGTATAGAATATACATATATGTTTATATGATATATTTTTGTATGTATAGGATATATATATATATATATATATATATATATATATATATATATATATATACATATATATATATATATATATATATATATATATATATATATATATATATATATACATATATATATATATATATATATATATATATATATTTTTTTTTTTGTATGTATAGGATATACATATACATTTCCGTATATATATATATATATATATATATATATATATATATATATATATATATATATATATATATATATATGTATGTGTGGGAAAAAATCACAAGACTATTTCATCTCTACAGGCCTGTTTCATGAGGGGGGGTACCCTCAATCGTCAGGAGATTTTAATGGGAGCATTCGCATACCATGGTTTATATAGGGCACAGAGTGGGTGGGTACAGGCTGGCCTAGGGGCGTGGTGATTGGCTCATGTGTTACCTAGGAGGTGTTTCCGTCTATGGCGGCATGCTGTTACAATTTCGCTGCGCTTGTTGAGGGATGACAGGTCTGGACGGTAAATAATAAACAGTTTCTCTTTCAAGCATAGGTTGCATCTTTTATTACCACTATTGTAAGGTGTGCTGGATGCAAGAATTTGCCATGTTATTGAATATTCAACATTATTGTCTTTGAGGTCCCAAATGTGTTTGCTGAGTTCTGTGGTATTTCGCAGGTTTTTGTTCCTGAAAGAAGCCTTGTGATTGTTCCATCTGGTTTTGAATTCTCCCTCGGTTAATCCTACATATGTGTCGGATGTGTTAATGTCCTTGCGTATTACCTTAGATTGGTAGACAACTGATGTTTGTAAGCACCCCCCGTTGAGAGGGCAATCAGGTTTCTTTCGACAATTACATCCTTTGTTGGTTTTGGAGTCGTTCTGTCTGAGGGCCGACGGCTCATTTGCAATTGTTTTGTTGTGGTTTGAGATGATTTGTCGTATATTGTTCATGCAGCTGTAGCTCAATTTAATGTTGTTCTTGTTGAATACTTTTCTTAGGATGTTGTCTTTGGGAAAGTGTTTGTCAATCAGATTGAGGAATTTGTGTCCAATGTTCGTTGAGACGTTTTTGCTGTATGGGGGGTTGTACCAGATGATGTCGTTCCGTTTTCTGTTCTTTTTTGGCTGGTTTCCTGGCGTGGGTTCATAGGTGAGGGTGAAATTGTATCCGCTTTCATCAAGGGCTTTTTGGTACGGGGGGGTTGCTTGGTCAAATTCAGCTTTGCTAGATGACAGCATCGATAGCCTTTTATTGATTCCGGTAGGTATTCTTTTCGTGGTGGCGGGTGGGTGGTTGCTGTCATGGTGCACGTATTGGAGTGTTGTGTTGGGTTTCGTGAATGGTTGGTAGCTGTTATTTCTCAGGTTGAAAGTGACGTCAAGGAAGTTGACGGTTTGCTTGTTGGCTTCAATCGTGATCCGTAGGCCGTTCTCTTTGAAAATTTGGCATATGCGCTTCTTGGTATACTCGCTGCTCCTTGGCGAGGCGCGACACACTGCCAGTCCGTCATCACGGTAAATACCAAGGTTCAGATTGAGGCTAGCGAGCTGGGAGAGGAGGAAACTCCCAACGAGTTCACACGTTTCTGCTCCGTCAAAACTTCCCATAGTGACGTCAAATGTTGCATTGTTCTTTTTTTGCCATGGTGTACTGTTGTGGATGAGAATGGAGTTTTTTGCGTGGATGGATATATATATATATATATATATATATACATAATTAGGGCTGTCTAGTGATTATTTTTAATCAGATTAATCACACTCTTGAACTGTGATGAATTATTATTAATCACAGGTTAATATTTGGTTGCATGAATAAAATGCAATTTGGTAGTCAGAATGTCATACAGGAACAGTCAACAGTCAAAGCTCAGACTTTCCTCTCCACAGCTACTTCGTCTCACTCTTCCTGGGGGATCCACAGTTTCCAGGCCAGCTGGGCGACATAATCTCTCCACCCTGTCCTGGGTCTTCCCCGTGGTCCCCTACCGATCAAACGCGCCCTAAACACTTCCCCAGGGAGGCGTCCGGAGGGCGTTCTGATCAGATACAAGAACAATTTTTTTCAAAATGGTAAAGGGTAAATGGGTTGTACTTGTATAGTGCTTTTCTACCTTTTTTTTTTAAGGAACTCAAAGCGCTTTGACACTATTTCCACATTCACCCATTCACGCACACACATTCACACACTGATGGCATTATATTAACAGATAATGTAAAAAAGACATCCATAAACAACTTTACATAGTGCACCATTTACTTTTACTCGTCCTTAGTTGTTGTTGTTTAAACAAATGTAAGCCAATTTGCACTTTGTTGGCGATGTTGAACCGGATGTGACATGTCACGCTATTCTTGTGAAGCCAGAAGCATTGGCGTTGTTAGGCCTATTTTAGGGGGGCTCAAGCCCCCCTAAAATATTCTTAAGCCCCCCTAAATAATTTGGTGTTTTTTTTTGTTTTTTTTTTACAAATACATGCCGACATATTCATTATAAAGTGGCCCGAATATGAGTTTAAATAAATAATCATATAACCTGTTATTATTCACTCAGTTTCCCCTCACTTCATAGCCCCTTTAGTGGTATCAAATCCATTCCACTTGTTCATATAGAAAATGCCCACATCACTCAAATTCCAGTCCGCATTTTCTCTGCGACCTTGCTTGCGGTCCTGCAGGTGTACGAAGCACATTATCTTCCTTTACAATGAGTGAAGCTGCACAAAACCTTGTGTGTACAATTGTAAATCATTTAGTTTTTAAGCTTTGTGTTTCTTGTAGAATCTATATAAAGTAATGTACATTAGCCTATTGTTAAAATAATGAAAAAAAACATCATTAAATATATGTGTTTTATTGTATTGTTACATTAATAGCTGTTGTATTATTATAGGATGGCTTGTTAAACATTTCATAGGATTTTCAGAGGGAGGAAAAACCAAGACATTTAATATAAAATGTAAAATGAATAAATACATAAAAAGAAAAAGAAAAATAATGGTTAAAAGCCATCGTCCCGGGGAGCATTTCATTTTGTCCCGTGCATTTTTTTTAAAATAATAATAATAACAATGAATAATTTCTAAGTCTTTGTTAGCCGTTTGTGAAGTTTTGTGCTTGTGCGTAACGTTCGCTCGCATCCTGTGCATCTCCTGGGGGCTAAGCCCCCCTGTCCTTAAAAGCTAGTGACGCCCCTGGCCAGAAGTGTGTGTGTGTGTGTGTGTGTGTGTGTGCGTGTGTGCGCGCGTGTGTGTGTGTGTTCTGGCAATGCTTACTTAATGGGGACATCGCTCTGTTTACACAGTCACCTTTAGGGGACCTCTGACGGTATGGGGACAAAAAAACAGGTCCCCTAAAGGGAAACCTTTTTAAATGATAGTCAGATCCATTCTGAAGATGCCTAAGGGATTTTTAAGCTTTGGCCCATAAAACATGTTTACTGGTTAGTTTGAGTGTGAGACATTTGCACAGCAGCCCCCTCATCGGACTGCAGCTGGTACATTTAAGTGGTGAAACTTCCTACAAGAGGACAGCTGTAGTGCTGTTTTCTGAGGATCATGTCATATTTAATTTGAACTTTTTTTTTTTTTTTTTTAAATGGTCCTCAGTAGTCACGTACAAATTTGTGTGAATTATGCAAAATTATTTAAATTTGGTCCCCATGAACCATATTAACTCTTTTTCCCCCAGGGTCCCCAGTAAGAATGATCAGCACATTACTTCATCAATCCAGAGATTTAAAGATGTGTATGAGCTAGCTGGGCAGTGGTCATTTTACCTAATTTTTTTCATGCCTCCACAACCTGTAGAAAGGGTGGTCCCCACAAGTGATGATCAAAAACCTGGTCCCCATTCCAAATTATAACCAGTATGTGTGTGTGTGTGTGTGTGTGTGTGTGTGTGTGTGTGTGAGAGAGAGAGAAGGTGCCTTGACGAGAAGTCAGTGTGTTGACGAGAGACCTGACAATTGTCAATAAAGAACGTGCATCTCCATTCCCTCGTCGTGGTCCGTCTAATTATAAACCCTGGGTGATGCAAACACGCTTATTTACCTTATCAGATGACAGCGCTGATCTTTTTTGTATAAACTACCTCTAGTTTGTGCAACGTTAGTTGACGACATCTTGCAGCACTTGGTCCGCAAAGATGTTAATGTCTTATGTGCGGCGTCTGCCCATTTCAAAAAGGCATTTTTTAATTTTTCTGTGACAAACGCAGAGAAACTCATAGTTTGTTGTCCTCTGTTTGCTGTCCATGTACCATGCTCACGTTTATGTTTTGCTTTAAGATGCTATTTTTAAAGTGGATGTGCGACGATGATAAGAAAGTTTGTCCCTGCAATACTAACTATATACCTTAGTTTTATCTAAAATTTAGTCGGAGTCTGTTTTGAAGAGCACACGGTACATCTCTCTACCACCACTCGGGCGTGTGATGTGATCACAATGTGCGCCGCCTTCCGGCAGTCAAAACACACTTTTTAAATTTTTTTTATTAATCCCTTGCATTAACATTGACAGCCCTATATGTATATATATATATATATATATATATATATATATATATATGTATGTGTGGGAAAAAAAATCACAAGACTATTTCATCTCTACAGGCCTGTTTCATGAGGGGGGGGGGTACCCTCAATCATCAGGAGATTTTAATGGGAGCATTCGCATACCATGGTTTATATAGGGCACAGAGTGGGTGGGTACAGGCTGGCCTAGGGGCGTGGTGATTGGTTCATGTGTTACCTAGGAGGTGTTTCCGTCTATGGCGGCATGTTGTTACAATTTCGCTGCGCTTGTTGAGTGATGACAGGTCTGGACGGTAAATAATAAACAGTTTCTCTTTCAAGCAGAGGTTGCATCTTTTATTACCACTATTGTAAGGTATGCTGGATGCAAGAATTTGCCATGTTATTGAATATTCAACATTATTGTCTTTGAGGTCCCAAATGTGTTTGCTGAGTTCTGTGGTATTTCGCAGGTTTTGGTTCCTGAAAGAAGCCTTGTGGTTGTTCCATCTGGTTTTGAATTCTCCCTCGGTTAATCCTACATATGTGTCGGATGTGTTAATGTCCTTGCGTATTACCTCAGATTGGCAAATTCTTGCATCCAGCATACCTTACAATAGTGGTAATAAAAGATGCAACCTATGCTTGAAAGAGAAACTGTTTATTATTTACCGTCCAGACCTGTCATCCCTCAACAAGCGCAGCGAAATTGTAACAGCATGCCGCCATAGACGGAAACACCTCCTAGGTAACACATGAGCCAATCACCACGCCCCTACACCAGCCTGTACCCACCCACTCTGTGCCCTATATAAACCATGGTATGCGAATGCTCCCATTAAAATCTCCTGATGATTGAGGGTACCCCCCCCTCATGAAACAGGCCTGTAGAGATGAAATAGTCTTGTGATTTTTTTTCCCCACACATACATATATTGCGCTCTACTACGGTATCGAGCACTATTTTTTGGATAACCTTATTAAGACATATATATATATATATATATATATATATATATATATACACCGTATTTTTCGGAGTATAAGTCGCACTGGAGTATAAGTCACACCGGCCGAAAATGCATAAAAAAGAAGAAAAAAACCATATATAAGTCGCACTGGAGTATAAGGCGCATTTTTGGGGGGAATTTGAAAGGCAATTTAAAATAAATAAAGAATAGTGAACAACAGGCTGAATAAGTGTACGTTATATGACGCATAAATAACCAACTGAGAACGTGCCTGGTATGTAAACGTAACATATTATGGTAAGAGTCATTCAAATAACTATAACATATAGTAGAACATGCTATATGTTTACCAAACAATCTGTCACTCCTAATCGCTAAATCCCATGAAATCTTATACGTCTAGTCTCTTACGTGAATGAGCTAAATAATATTATTTGATATTTTACGGTAATGTGTTAATAATTACACATATAAGTCGCTCCATAGTATAAGTCGCACCCCCGGCCAAACTATGAAAAAAACTGCGACTTATAATCCGAAAAATATGGTATATATATATATATATATATATATATATATATATATATATATATATATATATATATATATATATTACAGTATACCAGTGTTAGTATAGTACCGCGATACTAATGAATCATATTCGGTACTATACCGCCTCTAAAAAGTACCGGTTCCCTTACCCTCCCCGACCCCCGTCGTCGTCACGTCGAGTCATTGCTGGTTTTAAGAGCAGAGGAGCATGTTCGGCGGCGCACAATCACAAAGTACTTACAAGCAGACACAGTGTGTAGACAGAAAAGGGAGAACGGACGCATTTTGGCTTAAAAACTAACAATAAAGGTGAAGTTATAACACTGAAAGAGGAAGAGGTGCTTTAAGACATGGCTGGCCATACTTGCCAACCCTCCCGGATTTTCCGGGAGACTCCCGAAATTTAGCGCCTCTCCCGAAAACCTCCCGGGACAAATTTTCTCCCGAAAATCTCCCGAAATTCATGCGGACCTGAGTGACGTCTGAGGAAGCAGTGCCTGGGGAGTCTGTGGTGGGCTCTCCTATTTCTGGGGCTGAGGTTGCTGAGGTAGTTAAAAAGCTCCTCGGTGGCAAGGCCCCAGGGGTAGATGAGATCCGACCGGAGTTCCTTAAGGCTCTGGATGCTGTGGGGCTGTCTTGGTTGACAAGACTCTGCAGCATCGCGTGGACATCGGGGGCGGTACCTCTGGATTGGCAGACCGGGGTGGTGGTTCCTCTCTTTAAGAAGGGGAACCGGAGGGTGTGTTCTAACTATCGTGGGATCACACTCCTCAGCCTTCCCGGTAAGGTCTATTCAGGTGTATTGGAGAGGAGGCTACGCCGGATAGTCGAACCTCGGATTCAGGAGGAACAGTGTGGTTTTCGTCCTGGTCGTGGAACTGTGGACCAGCTCTATACTCTCGGCAGGGTCCTTGAGGGTGCATGGGAGTTTGCCCAACCAGTCTACATGTGTTTTGTGGACTTGGAGAAGGCATTCGACCGTGTCCCTCGGGAAGTCCTGTGGGGAGTGCTCAGAGAGTATGGGGTAACGGACTGTCTGATTGTGGCGGTCCGCTCCCTGTATGCTCGGTGCCAGAGCTTGGTCCGCATTGCCGGCAGTAAGTCGGACACTTTTCCAGTGAGGGTTGGACTCCGCCAAGGCTGCCCTTTGTCACCGATTCTGTTCATAACTTTTATGGACAGAATTTCTAGGCGCAGTCAAGGCGTTGAGGGGATCTGGTTTGGTGGCTGCAGGATTAGGTCTCTGCTTTTTGCAGATGATTTGGTCCTGATGGCTTCATCTGGCCAGGATCTTCAGCTCTCACTGGATCGGTTCGCAGCCGAGTGTGAAGCGACTGGGATGAGAATCAGCACCTCCAAGTCCGAGTCCATGGTTCTCGCCCGGAAAAGGGTGGAGTGCCATCTCCGGGTTGGGGAGGAAATCTTGCCCCAAGTGGAGGAGTTCAAGTACCTCGGAGTCTTGTTCACGAGTGAGGGAAGAGTGGATCGTGAGATCGACAGGCGGATCGGTGCGGCGTCTTCAGTAATGCGGACGCTGTATCGATCCGTTGTGGTGAAGAAGGAGCTGAGCCGGAAGGCAAAGCTCTCAATTTACCGGTCGATCTATGTTCCCATCCTCACCTATGGTCATGAGCTTTGGGTTATGACCGAAAGGACAAGATCACGGGTACAAGCGGCCGAAATGAGTTTCCTCCGCCGGGTGGCGGGGCTCTCCCTTAGAGATAGGGTGAGAAGCTCTGCCATCCGGGGGGAGCTCAAAGTAAAGCCGCTGCTCCTCCACATCAAGAGGAGCCAGATGAGGTGGTTCGGGCATCTGGTCAGGATGCCACCCGAACGCCTCCCTAGGGAGGTGTTTAGGGCACGTCCGACCGGTAGGAGACCGCGGGGAAGACCCAGGACACGTTGGGAAGACTATGTCTCCCGGCTGGCCTGGGAACGCCTCGGGGTTCCACAGGAAGAGCTGGACGAAGTGGCTGGGGAGAGGGAAGTCTGGGCTTCCCTGCTTAGGTTGCTGCCCCCGCGACCCGACCTCGGATAAGCGGAAGAAGATGGATGGATGGATGGATATATATATATATATATATATATTATATATTTATATATATATATATATATATGATATGTGTGTGTATGTTACTCATCAGTTACTCAGTACTTGAGTAGTTTTTTCACAACATACTTTTTACTTTTACTCAAGTAAATATTTGGGTGACTACTCCTTACTTTTACTTGAGTAATAAATCTCTAAAGTAACAGTACTCTTACTTGAGTACAATTTCTGGCTACTCTACCCACCTCTGCTTAATTGCAATAGGACACATATGTTTAATGAACCGTAAGATTTTTTGTTAAAATAAAGCCAATAATGCAATTTGTTTGTGGTCCCCTTTATTTAGAAAAGTACCGAAAAGCATCAAAATAATTTTAGTACCGGGACTAAAATATTGGTATCGTTACAACACTAACACATACATACATACATACATGTAAATACATGTACAGCATATATGCATATAGTTACATTGTCATCTGCAGTGTTTAGGGGCCAATGACAAAGAAGTCACAGGCCCTGTGTTACACTATGGGTACCCTTGTTGGAGAAGCCAAATCCTTGTGGCCACTATAGTCTTAGTACTGTACTATATTGGTTTATTGTATTGTCACGTTGAAGATGAAGTCACATGTGTCTAATGTTTTAGTATGTCAAAGGGAATAAGCGGTAGAAAATGGATGGATGGATGGAAGTACTGGAAGTAGTTGCTGTTAAACTGGTGGGTATTTTTGGTGTGTTTGCTTGAGTGGAAGTGCACGGGGAAGTCCTTCTTTAGCTGACCTTGTTTTTACAAACCCCGTTTCCATATGAGTTGGGAAAATGTGTTAGATGTAAATATAAACGGAATACAATGATTTGCAAATGCTTTCCGACCCATATTCAATTGAATGCACTACAAAGACAAGATATTTGATGTTCATACTCATAAACTTTATTTTTTTTTTGCAAATAATAATTAAATGTCTTCGCTGCAACATGTGACAAAGTAGTTGGGAAAGGGCATGTTCACCACTGTGTTACATGGCCTTTCCTTTTAACAACACTCAGTAAACATTTGGGAACTGAGGAGACACATTTTTTAAGCTTCTCAGGTGGAATTATTTCCCATTCTTGCTTGATGTACAGCTTAAGTTGTTCAACAGTCCGGGGGTCTCCGTTGTGGTATTTTAGGCTTCATAATGCGCCACACATTTTCAATGGGAGACAGGTCTGGACTACAGGCAGGCCAGTCTAGTACCCGCACTCTTTTACTATGAAGCCACGCTGTTGTAACACGTGGCTTGGCATTGTCTTGCTGAAATAAGCAGGGGCGTCCATGGTAACGTTGCTTGGATGGCAACATATGTTGCTCCAAAACCTGTATGTACCTTTCAGCATTAATGGCGCCTTCACAGATGTGTAAGTTACCCATGTCTTGGGCACTAATACACCCCCATACCATCACACATGCTGGCTTTTCAACTTTGTGCCTATAACAATCCGGATGGTTCTTTTCCTCTTTGGTCCGGAGGACACGACGTCCACAGTTTCCAAAAACAATTTGAAATGTAGACTCGTTAGACCACAGAACACTTTTCCATTTTGTATCAGTCCATCTTAGATGAACTCAGGCCCAGTGAAGCCGATGGCGTTTCTGGGTGTTGTTGATAAACAGTTTTCACCTTGCATAAGAGAGTTTTAACTTGCACTTACAGATGTAGCGACCAACTGTAGTTACTGACAGTGGGTTTCTGAAGTGTTCTTGAGCCCATGTGGTGATATCCTTTACACACTGATGTCGCTTGTTGATGCAGCCTGAGGGATCGAAGGTCACGGGCTTAGCTGCTTACGTGCAGTGATTTCTCCAGATTCTCGGAACCCTTTGATGATATTACGGACCGTAGATTTGGAAATCCCTAAATTCCTTGCAATAGCTGGTTGAGAAAGGTTTTTCTTAAACTGTTCAACAATTTGCTCACGCACTTGTTGACAAAGTGTTGACCCTCGCCCCATCCTTGTTTGTGAATGACTGAGCATTTCATGGAATCTACTTTTGTACCAAATCATGGCACCCACCTGTTCCCAATTTGCCTGTTCACCTGTGGGATGTTCCAAATAAGTGTTTGATGAGCATTCCTCAACTTTATCAGTATTTATTGCCATCTTTCCCAACTTCTTTGTCACGTGTTGCTGGCATCAAATTCTAAAGTTAATGATTATTTGCAAAAAAAAAAATGTTTATCAGTTTGAACATCAAATATGTTGTCTTTGTAGCATATTCAACTGAATATGGGTTGAAAATGATTTGCAAATCATTGTATTCCGTCTATATTTACATCTAACATAATTTCCCAACTCATATGGAAACAGGGTTTTTATTACATATACCTGCCTTTTCACATGTGAGTGTTTGTTTTGTATCCACAATAAATCCACACAAAATGAGTTATTTGCAGCTTCCTGTCATCGGTGAGCAATAGTCGGGGGTTGAGAAGAGAGTAGTTCAATGTCAGATGTTGTGCTGGAAAATGTTCGATGCGTTGCAACAGTCAGTCTTAATGCATTTTCGCAGCTCAATGATGTTTATTGGCCGTGCGCGTCACGCAATGCACGTTTGCAAAAGGAGCAGAGGTGGGTAGAGTAGCCAGAAATTGTACTCAAGTAAGAGTACTGTTACTTTAGAGATTTATTACTCAAGTAAAAGTAAGGAGTAGTCACCCAAATATTTACTTGAGTGAAAGTAAAAAGTATGTTGTGAAAAAACTACTCAAGTACTGAGTAACTGATGAGTAACATACACACACATATCATATATATATATATATATATATATATATATATATATATATATATATATATATATATATATATATATATATATATATATACACACACACACACATATATATATACATATATATATATATATACACATACACACACATATATATATATATATATATATACACATTTATACATATATATACATATACATATATATATTTATTTATATATATATATATATATATATATATATATATATATATATATATATATATATATATATATATATATACACACATATATATACAGTATATAATTTATATTTATTTCTTTTGCCGTTTTTGTTTACATGTTAAAGGTGTTTTAATGAATATACATGCATGTTTAACACATATAGATTCCTTTCTTTCATGAAGACAAGAATATAAGTTGGTGTATTACCTGATTCTGATGACTTGCATTGATTGTAATCAGACAGTAGTGATGATAACGTCCACGTTTTCAAATGGAGGAGAAAAAAAGTTCCTCCTTGCATGAAAGTGGTTGGTTTTTGGCATCTTATTTGTCCAGCTTCCATATTCGTTTTTATACACTTTACAAGAAATACATTGGCGGCAAACTCCGTAGCTTGCTAGCTTGTTTGCGCTGGCTTTCGGAGACACTTGTTTTGAAAGCGCAGGCGCGATGGAGCGGCACTTTTATTGTGAAGACAGGAACTGTGCAGTCAGTCTTTAGGCTTTTTGAAATAAAAAAGGGTCTTTTTTCCTTCACACTTTTGATTGATTGATTGGAACTTTTATTAGTAGTTTGCACAGTACAGTACATATTCCGTACGATTGACCACTAAATGGTAGCACCCCAATAAGTTTTTCAACTTGTTTAAGTCAGGTCATGTGACCGCCTGGCTCTGTTTGATTGGTCCAACGTCACCAGTGACTACATCTGATTGGTGGAACGGAGTGAACGTCACCAGTGACTGTATTTGTTGAAACGCAGGCACTATGAAGGTCTGTCTGACAGACCAAAACAAACAAAGCGTGCATTAACAGATCGATAAAAATTAGTAGCGAGTAGCGAGCTGAATGTAGATAAAAGTAGCGGAGTAAAAGTAGCGTTTCTTCTCTATAAATATACTCAAGTAAAAGTAAAAGTATGTTGCATTAAATCTACTCTTAGAAGTACAATTTATCCCAAAAGTTACTCAAGTAGATGTAACGGAGTAAATGTAGCGCGTTACTACCCACCTCTGAAAAGGAGCGGGTGTAGTGTGCGTCCGTGCTCAGGGGCGTGGCCAGTGTTGAGACCAGCGGGATGCATGCCTGAAGAGCAGCGAGGCGTGCAGACATGTTCGTGGTCGCAAATGTGAGCCTGTTGCTCAGGGCACTGATGTCATAATGCATCTATTTTTACTAATATTTACAGGATCTTCCAGCAAAGTCCCAAAGATTGACTGGTCCATCGCTCTAAAATGTCAAGTTTGATTATCTTCTCCGCGCTCGGCCTGATCCAAGTGTAACGGAGGCCGGCCAGTGTGGCGGGGCCATGTGTGCTTTAGTAAGCCTCACTCCCTGACAACCTCAAGAGCAGTGGCTATTGGGTTGACAGCTCAAGCTTTTGGCTCGGTAGCTAGCACGCTTGTCTCTCATGCCAATTTCAATTACATTTATTCACGATAGCCCCTTGAGATGCGGCATCTTGTTTGTGTTCCTAACACGAATACAGAAAACAACATAAAACATACATTACATACATTCACAGCAGCCCACATCACTGCTGCTCACACAAACTTACATAAACCATTGCAATCGATTACAATACAACACAAGATAAGAAGCAACATAATACAATTCTAAAATCCCAAACAACTACAACTTGTTTGCAGGTTGGAAAATAAATTTGATTTAAAGGGGAACATTATCACCAGACCTATGTAAGCGTCAATATATACCTTGATGTTGCAGAAAAAAGACCATATATTTTTTTAACCGATTTCCGAACTCTAAATGGGTGAATTTTGGCGAATTAAACGCCTTTCTATTATTATGTCGTGACGTCACATCGGGAAGCAATCCGCCATTTTCTCACTTTCGTCGGTGTGTTGTCGGAGGGTGTAACAACACGAACAGGGACGGATTCAAGTTGCACCACAGGCAGGCCAGTCTAGTACCCGCACTCTTTTACTATGAAGCCACGCTGTTGTAACACGTGGCTTGGCATTGTCTTGCTGAAATAAGCAGGGGCGTCCATGGTAACGTTGCTTGGATGGCAACATATGTTGCTCCAAAACCTGTATGTACCTTTCAGCATTAATGGTGCCTTCACAGATGTGTAAGTTACCCATGTCTTGGGCACTAATACACCCCCATACCATCACACATGCTGGCTTTTCAACTTTGTGCCTATAACAATCCGGATGGTTCTTTTCCTCTTTGGTCCGGAGGACACGACGTCCACAGTTTCCAAAAACAATTTGAAATGTGGACTCGTTAGACCACAGAACACTTTTCCATTTTGTATCAGTCCATCTTAGATGAACTCAGGCCCAGTGAAGCCGATGGCGTTTCTGGGTGTTGTTGATAAACAGTTTTCACCTTGCATAAGAGAGTTTTAACTTGCACTTACAGATGTAGCGACCAACTGTAGTTACTGACAGTGGGTTTCTGAAGTGTTCCTGAGCCCATGTGGTGATATCCTTTACACACTGATGTCGCTCGTTGATGCAGCCTGAGGGATGGAAGGTCACGGGCTTAGCTGCTTACGTGCAGTGATTTCTCCAGATTCTCGGAACCCTTTGATGATATTACGGACCGTAGATGGTGAAATCCCTAAATTCCTTGCAATAGCTGGTTGAGAAATGTTTTTCTTAAACTGTTCAACAATTTGCTCACGCACTTGTTGACAAAGTGGTGACCCTCGCCCCATCCTTGTTTGTGAATGACTGAGCATTTCATGGAATCTACTTTTATACCCAATCATGGCACCCACCTGTTCCCAATTAGCCTGTTCACCTGTGGGATGTTCCAAATAAGTGTTTGATGAGCAAAGATGCGAAAGTGGCAAGAAATTGGACGAAATTTGTTCAAAATACGAGGCTGTGGGGAAAGCCGACGAAATGGTCAGTCGTTTGTTCCGCACACTTTACCGACGAAAGCTATGCTACGACAGAGATGGCAAGAATGTGTGGATATCCTGCGACACTCAAAGCAGATGCTGACATCAACTCCAAAACTGGACAGATCAGCTTTCAGGAAATGAGAGCGGATGAGGGTATGTCTACAGAATATATTAATTGATGAAAACTTTATTCATTACTCGCGGTTTTACGTAAATTATTATACATAAACTGTGTTTACCAATAATTTAGCTTAAAAACATTTATTTTTTTCAATCATTCGAGTACATTCGGGTAGTCTTGTGTAATGCAGTATTTTGTGTCTATTTAGGTATGGTTAACCTGAGTGCTGAAATCGTGGAAAAATATATGTTCTTAGCGCGCCTGAAATGGGCTGTCTGCACTCTCAAAGTGCATGTTGTTGCCAAATGTATTTCATATGCTGTAAACCTAGTTCATAGTTGTTAGTTTCCTTTAATGCCAAACAAACACATACCAATCGTTGGTTAGAAGGCGATTGCCGAATTCGAATTCGAGCTAATGTCGCTATATCTTGCTGTTCTATCCGCCATGTTTGTTTGTATTGGCATCACTATGTGACGTCACAGGAAAATGGACGGGTGTATATAACGGTGGTTAAAATCAGGCACTTTGAAGCTTTTTTTAGGGATATTGCGTGATGGGTAAAATTTTGAAAAAAACTTCGAAAAATAAAATAAGCCACTGGGAACTGATTTTTAATGGTTTTAACCTTCTGAAATTGTGATAATGTTCCCCTTTAAAGATAAACAAAGAAGCAATGGACTTTAAAGAAGCAGGGAGATTATTCCGGTCAGATAAGGCTTTGAACTTGAATGACCGCCGGTCTATTTCCCTATGGATTTGGTAAAAAAAATGGATAATTCATATGTTTAAGAGAATAGGGAGCTATAAACTAAACTAACATTTTTTTAGGTATGATGAGACATGTGAATTAGTGAATTATATTATATAGCGCTTTTCTCTAGTGACTCAAAGCGCTTTACATAGTGAAACCCAATATCTAAGTTACATTTAAACCCGTGTGGGTGGCACTGGGAGCAGGTGGGTAAAGTGTCTTGCCCAAGGACACAACGGCAGTGACTAGGATGGTGGAAGCGGGAATCGAACCTGGAACTCTCAAGTTGCTGGCACGGCCACTCTACCAACTGAGCTATTCCCCCCTATGTAAGTACATACAGGGCCTGAACCAGGGGTCCCCAAACTACAGCCCGTGGGCTGGATACGGCCCGCCAGCGTCCAAAATCCAGCCCACGGGAAGTCCCAAGTAAAAATTTGTATTTTATTTTATTTTTTTATTTTTTATTATAATTTTTTTAAATATGTCCTTTCTAATCTATTTTCTACCACCTGTTACTCTCGGTTTCTCCTAACCCAGGGGTCGGCAACCTTTACCACTCAAAGAGCCATTTTGACCCGTTTCACAAATTAAAGAAAACAATGGTAGTCACAAAACTCTTTTGAAATTTAAAATGAAATAACACTGCATACAAAGTTTTTTTTTGCTTTGTATGTATAAACCAGTGGTCTCAGACACGCGGCCCGTGAGACGTTATTGTGTGGCCCGCACCTTAATATGAAAATTGAATATTAGTGCGTCCCGCGAGTTTTATATGAATGGCGCTTGACAGGGTCATACTTGCCAACCTTCCCGATTTTTCCGGGAGATTCCCGTAAGCCATGGAAAACGACTTCCGGACGGCTTCGAAGCGATTCTGGACCACCATCCGCCGCCTCAGGAAGGGGAAGCAGTGCACTACCAACACCGTGTATGGTGCGGATGGTGTTCTGCTGACCTCGACTGCGGAAGTTGTGGATCGGTGGAGGGAATACTTCGAAGACCTCCTCAATCCCACCAACACGTCTTCCTATGAGGAAGCAGTGCCTGGGGAATCTGTGGTGGGCTCTCCTATTTCTGGGGCTGAGGTTGCTGAGGTAGTTAAAAAGCTCCTCGGTGGCAAGGCCCCGGGGGTGGATGAGATCCGCCCGGAGTTCCTTAAGGCTCTGGATGCTGTAGGGCTGTCTTGGTTGACAAGACTCTGCAGCATCGCGTGGACATCGGGGGCAGTACCTCTGGATTGGCAGACCGGGGTGGTGGTTCCTCTCTTTAAAAAGGGGAAACGGAGGGTGTGTTCTAACTATCGTGGGATCACACTCCTCAGCCTTCCCGGTAAGGTCTATTCAGGTGTACTGGAGAGGAGGCTACGCCGGATAGTCGAACCTCGGATTCAGGAGGAACAGTGTGGCTTTCGTCCTGGTCGTGGAACTGTGGACCAGCTCTATACTCTCGGCAGGGTCCTTGAGGGTGCATGGGAGTTTGCCCAACCAGTCTACATGTGCTTTGTGGACTTGGAGAAGGCATTCGACCGTGTCCCTCGGGAAGTCCTGTGGGGAGTGCTCAGAGAGTATGGGGTTTCGGACTGTCTGATTGTGGCGGTCCGCTCCCTGTATGATCAGTGTCAGAGCTTGGTTTGCATTGCCGGCAGTAAGTCGGACACGTTTCCGGTGAGGGTTGGACTCCGCCAAGGCTGCCCTTTGTCACCGATTCTGTTCATACTTTTTATGGACAGAATTTCTAGGCGCAGTCAAGGCGTTGAGGGGATCCGGTTTGGTGGCTGCAGGATTAGGTCTCTGCTTTTTGCAGATGATTTGGTCCTGATGGCTTCATCTGGCCAGGATCTTCAGCTCTCACTGGATCGGTTCGCAGCTGAGTGTGAAGCGACTGGGATGAGAATCAGCACCTCCAAGTCCGAGTCCATGGTTCTCGCCCGGAAAAGGGTGGAGTGCCATCTCCGGGTTGGGGAGGAGATCTTGCCCCAAGTGGAGGAGTTTAAGTACCTCGGAGTCTTGTTCACGAGTGAGGGAAGAGTGGATCGTGAGATCGACAGGCGGATCGGTGCGGCGTCTTCAGTAATGCGGACGCTGTATCGATCCGTGGTGGTGAAGAAGGAGCTGAGCCGGAAGGCAAAGCTCTCAATTTACCGGTCGATCTACGTTCCCATCCTCACCTATGGTCATGAGCTTTGGGTTATGACCGAAAGGACAAGATCACGGGTACAAGCGGCTGAAATGAGTTTCCTCCGCCGGGTGGCGGGGCTCTCCCTTAGAGATAGGGTGAGAAGCTCTGTCATCCGGGGGGAGCTTAAAGTAAAGCCGCTGCTCCTCCACATCGAGAGGAGCCAGATGAGGTGGTTCGGGCATCTGGCCAGGATGCCACCCGAGCGCCTCCCTAAGGAGGTGTTTAGGGCATGTCCGACCGGTAGGAGGCCACGAGGAAGACCCAGGACACGTTGGGAAGACTATGTCTCCCGGCTGGCCTGGGAACGCCTCGGGATCCCCCGGGAGGAGCTGGACGAAGTGGCTGGGGAGAGGGAAGTCTGGGCTTCCCTGCTTAGGCTGCTGCCCCCGCGACCCGACCTCGGATAAGCGGAAGAAGATGGATGGATGGATGGATTCCCGTAATTCAGGACAACTATTCTCTCGAATGTTTGCTGATTTCCACCCAAACAACACTAATAAGGGCGTGCCGTGATGGCACTGCCATTAGCGCCCTCTACAGTCTGTACTAACAGCGTGCCAGCTTAGTTACATGTAGTATGCGGCCTCTGCCTACACACGTAGGCAGAGGCCTTGACACTCGTGATTTGGGCCATATAAGTACATTTTGATTGATTGATTGATAATAATAAGGGACACTTTGCAGTGCTGGTCCACCTGATATTTTTGCCTTTTTTAATTTTATTTTTGCGAACAGAGTTTTATAATATCCGCAAAGGTTGAATGGAGGAGTCTTGTTTGTTGAAGACATTTCAGAAGAGTCCAGTTGCATCGATTAAACCTTTGTGAATTATATGACGGACAATCTACCCACACACATAGTTTTATACCATTTGACTCCAACCTGAATTTCAACAGATGCGCAGGTTTAGGAATAATACAAATATATGGCAAACCAATTGTTCAATAATCAAGTCGTTTACTGTTGGTTGCCGTGGGCACTAATTATCCACACTTGCCCTTGTTTAGTAATTAGTGTTCCCACCAGCTGTTTTGGTTAATCACTCCCCTTTATAGTTTTCAGTCACCCAGCACAAGTTGCTGGGTCAATGCTCGCTCTTTGCGACATTTGCATTTCGTCTTGTTTTCTCCACGCTTAAGTGTTTTCCCTTGTTATAGACTATCTCGCTGTTCACCCTTGGTGACTATTTGGTTTTTGGCTCCACGCTTGTTTGGTGTCTGAGTTTTTGTATTTTTTTGTCCTACCTGCACACTGCTCCTGCTTGTCCTTCTAACGCAACCATCGCAGCCATGTGCCAAAAGCGTAACACAGTGTAACTATACCTCAATCATGCCAACATTTTCGAAAATGATTAATTCAGGCAATATGGATATATGTTCTATATCAGACCTCTTCAATCTGACCCGCCGGACAGTCCCAAATCATTTTTTTTAGATATTTAAGATGGAAACTGTAGCTGCCATTATGAAGTGCAGTGATGTTTTCAAATTACCGTTAAGTCTTGAACTATACAAAGTATTTCAATGGTTAGAATCTGCGCTTTTGCATAATATACTAGTTACTATGGTAACAGCAGCTCAGACGAGGCACCAAGCTGTGTGGGTGGGTAACGTTTCCACAGAGTGTTTCCAGAGCGGCCAGCCTCAAATGCGGGTGTCAGGGACAGACGCGGAAGGAGATTTTTACGACATAGTTCAGCAAGAAAAGTGATATATCAGATTGTAAGTGTTTTTTTTTTTTACCCTCTGTCATGGTACAGATGGAGGGACGTTGTTTTAGCTCTATTTATGAAATACAATATTATGAGGTGTGAACTTAATCCAAATATGTGCATGGTGTGACTATGTGTGGCGATTAACTGTGTGTTACCAGGAGTGTTGAGCGAGAGGTGGAAGTCCAAGGGGGCAAGTCAAGCTCGGAGATCCAGGGACAGGCAGGAGGTCAGCGGCAAGAGCGAGGCGTCAAAATCCGTGTCCAGGCGGGAGGTCGAGATCCAAATAGGCAGCCAGGGAACCAGAGGGGATACGGGAAGCCGAGACACACAGCTCGTAATCAGGGAACGGAGGAATCAAGTACCATTGTACCAATGATTGTCATGCTGCTGGAACGACACAGTAACACGAGACAAATGAACACGGAGCAGGAGAAAACACAGATATAGAGAGAGTGAACATAGAGCTAGAGATGTCGGCTTATTGTAAGGGAACAGGTCGCTACGTTCCGGCCCGGAACGCAGGTTTGCTCTGGCTTAAGAAGCCCGGTGTCTCATCAGCTTCAGGTGTGCAGATTGCCGATGGATTGCAGCTGTGCACCGGCGCAGCTGCTGCAGGAGTGACGCGCGCATGTGCGTGCTTGGAGGTGCGCTCAGATGAATGCGCATTGGAGTGCGCCCGGGCGGTGACACCCTTCACGTTCTTAATTTGCTGTGGTTGTTGCATTTTTGTTGCGTTTCACTTGATTGTGAAATATGTCGATGGAGAGGGGGTGTGACGTTCCTATATTATCAATATTCAGTCTTTTATCGTTCATAGTTGATATTATAAATCCCACATTCTTTATTTTCATGTACAAACCCCGTTTCCATATGAGTTGGGAAATTGTGTTAGATGTAAATATAAACGGAATACAATGATTTGCAAATCCTTTTCAACCCATCTTCAGTTGAATATGCTACAAAGACAAGATTTTTGATGTTCAAACTCATAAACTTTTTATTTTTTTGCAAATAATAATTAACTTAGAATTTCATGGCTGCAACATGTGCCAAAGTAGTTGGGAAAGGGCATGTTCACCACTGTGTTACATGGCCTTTCCTTTTAACAACACTCAGTAAATGTTTGGGAACTGAGGAGACACATTTTCGAAGCTTCTCAGGTGGAATTCTTTCCCATTCTTGCTTGATGTACAGCTTAAGTTGTTCAACAGTCCGGGGGTCTCCGTTGTGGTATTTTAGGCTTCATAATGCGCCACACATTTTCAATGGGAGACAGGTCTGGACTACAGGCAGGCCAGTCTAGTACCCGCACTCTTTTACTATGAAGCTACGTTGATGTAACACGTGGCTTGACATTGTCTTGCTGAATTAAGCAGGGGCGTCCATGGTAACGTTGCTTGGATGGCAACATATGTTGCTCCAAAACCTGTATGTACCTTTCAGCATTAATGGCGCCTTCACAGATGTGTAAGTTACCCATGTCTTGGGCACTAATACACCCCCATACCATCACACATGCTTGCTTTTCAACTTTGCGCCTATAACAATCCGGATGGTTCTTTTCCTCTTTGGTCCAGAGGACACGATGTCCACAGTTTCCAAAAACAATTTGAAATGTGGACTCGTCAGACCACAGAACACTTTTCCACTTTGTATCAGTCCATCTTAGAACGAGCTCAGGCCCAGCGAAGCCGACGGTGTTTCTGGGTGTTGTTGATAAACGGTTTTCGCCTTGCATAGGAGAGTTTTAACTTGCACTTACAGATGTAGCGACCAACTGTAGTTACTGACAGTGGGTTTCTGAAGTGTTCCTGAGCCCAAGTGGTGATATCCTTTACACACTGATGTCCTTTGTTGATGCAGTACAGCCTGAGGGATCGAAGGTCACAGGCTTAGCTGCTTACGTGCAGTGATTTCTCCAGATTCTCTGAACCCTTTGATGATAGTACGGACCGTAGATGGTGAAATCCCTAAATTCCTTGCAATAGCTGGTTGAGAAAGGTTTTTCTTAAACTGTTCAACAATTTGCTCACGCATTTGTTGACAAAGTGGTGACCCTCGCCCCGTCCTTGTTTGTGAATGACTGAGCATTTCATGGAATCTACTTTTTATACCCAATCATGGCACCCACCTGTTCCCAATTTGCCTGTTCACCTAAGTGTTTGATGAGCATTCCTCAACTTTATCAGTATTTATTGCCACCTTTCCCAACTTCTTTGTCACGTGTTGCTGGCATCAAATGCTAAATTTAATGATTATTTGCAAAAAAAAAAAATGTTTATCAGTTTGAACATCAAATATGTTGTCTTTGTAGCATATTCAACTGAATGTGGGTTGAAATGGATTTGCAAATCATTGTATTCCGTTTATATTTACATCTAACACAATTTCCCAACTCATATGGAAACGGGGTTTGTACATTCTGGGTGTCTCATTCAGTAGCAAAACGTAAAATTCCATTCCGTTTTTGCAAGCGGTCTGTCTTTACGTTTTTAGTATTCAATCAGACATTATTGTGAGGTTTTGTATTAGTGTTTCTAAAAATCAGATATACCGGCCCCTAGATACATTTTTTCCCTCTAAATTTGGCGCCCGCAGTCAAAATACGCGCTCAGGCCTGGTCTATATGGTTTATTTACATCATCTACTTATTTGTTGATTTCTTACACACACACACACACACACACCATGTACAATAACTCATTGACTACAATTCTGAGATTCAAAATAGCCATGATAAGCTCAAAAGACACTTTTTGAGACATTGTAACATGCGTTGACTTTCTAGAGGTTAACTGATGACGCAGTGGTTAGTGCTCGTGCCTCACAGCGAGAAGGTCGTGGGTTTGGTTCCTGGGCCCGGGGTCTTTCTGTGTGGAGTTTGCATGTTCTCCCTCTGACTGTGTAGGTTCTCTCTCTGATGTAGACTGATTAGCAATGCTTAATTGTCCATCGTGTGAATGGTTGTCTGTCTATCTGTGTTGGCCCTGCAATGACTTCTTCGGTGTGTACGTTGCTTTAAATTCTCTTTTTTTTTTCATTCTCTTTATATAAGATCTCCTCTGTGTATCCACCTTTTCAGGTATTGCTCAAATGGTTATCTCAACTCAACCTTCTTTGTCTCAGTGATGGCTTGTCTGTTTTTAGCTTATATCTTGCTCCTAAAGGTCTCTTAGAAAAAAAAAAAAATGATCGCATAATGAAACAAATATGGGAAGCTCAAATTGTCTCAAGATACGAGATTGAGCAACAGATGAGCAAACACATTTTTGCTATGTGTGTGCACTAACGATAAGTACGTTTTTCGCTGCAATACCAACAAGTTACCTGAGTTTTATCCAAAGTTCTGTTTTGGCCGCCTCTCATCGCGATCACAGACCGAGTAACAATGCACGCATCTTCCAGGTACGTTGCTTGGATGGCAACATATGTTGCTCCAAAACCTGTATGTGTCATGTCTGTGTGATCATGTTTTGTTTTAGTCATGTTCGGTTTAGTTTTTGGACTTTTTGTGCACTTTTGTTTTGTTTTGTCACCATAGCAACCATTAGTTTTCACCTGTCACGTCACGCACCTGTTTCACGTTTTGAGTCACGCACCTGCTTTCACTAATCATGTCTATAGTATTTAAGTTCATTGTTTTCAGTTTGTCGTTCTGGCGACATCCGGATTCATACCCCTGTCACACTCTTACCTCTGCGCACTTCATAGTCCATGCCAAGTAAGTTTTTTTGTTTATTAATGCCACAGTTAGTGTTTTTGTTTAATTGTTCACAGTTTCTGCCTATGTGCAAGTTTTGTTTTCAATAGCCTAGTTTTGTACCTCCGCCATTGTGCCCGCTTTTTGTTTGTTCCTTTTTCATATATAGTGTTAAAATAAATCATGTATTCACCTTCACGCCATGTCTGGTCCAAATCACTTGCACCTCGGGAGAACAAACCACGCCATAGTCCAAGTCTTGACAGTATGTACCTTTCAGCATTAATGGTGCCTTCACAGATGTGTAAGTTACCCATGCTCTGGGCACTAATACACCCCCATACCATCACAGATGCTGGCTTTTGAACTTTGCGCCTATGACAATTCGGATGTTTTTTTCCCTCTTTGTTCCGGAGGACACAACGCCCACAGTTTCCAAAAGCAATTTGAAATGTGGACTCGTCAGACCAGAGAACACTTTTACACTTTGCATCAATCCATCTTAGATGAGCTCGGGCCCAACAAAGCTGGCAGAGTTTCTGGGTGTTGTTGATAAATGGCTTTCGCTTTGCATAGTAGAGTTTAACTTGCACTTACACATGTAGCGACGGACTGAAGTTACTGACAGTGGTTTTCTGAAGTGCTCCTGAGCCCATGTGGTGATATCCTTTACACACTGATGTCGGTTTTTGATGCAGTACCACCTGAGGGATCATAGGTCACGGGCATTCAATGTTACGTGCAGTGATTTCTCCAGATTCTCTGAACCTTTTGATGATATTACGGACCGTAGATGGTGAAATCCCTAAATTCCCTTCAATAACTCATTGAGAAATGTTGTTCTTAACAAATATGCTCAATTTGACCCTCGCCCCATCCTTGTTTGTGAATGACTGAGCATTTCATGGAAGTTGCTTTTATACCCAATCATGGCACCCACCTGTTCCCAATTAGCCTGTTCACCTGTGGGATTTTCCAAATAAGTGTTTGATGAGCATTCCTCAACTTTATCAGTCTTTTTTGCCACTTGTGCCAGCTTTTTTGAAACATGTTGCAGGCATCAAAATTCCAAATGAGCTAATATTTGCAAAAAATAACAAAGTTTTCCAGTTCGAACGTTAAGTATCTTGTCTCTGCAGTCTATGCAATTGAATATAGGTTGAAAGGTATTTGTAAATCATTGTGAATGTTGTCTGTGTATCTGTGTTGGCCCTGCGATGAGGTGGCGACTTGTCTAGGGTGTACCCCGCCTTCCGCCCGATTGTAGCTGAGATAGGCTCCAGCGCCCCCCGCGACCCCAAAAGAGAATACCGTATTTTCCGCACTATTAGCCGCACCTAAAAACCACAAATTTTCTCAAAAGCTGACAGTGCGCCTTTTAACCCGGTGCGCTTTATATATGGATAAATATTAAGATTCATTTTCATAAAGTTTCGATCTCGCAACTTCGGTAAACAGCCGCCATCTTTTTTCCCGGTAGAACAGGAAGCGCTTCTTCTTCTACGCAAGCAACCGCCAAGGTAAGCACCCGCCCCCATAGAACAGGAAGCGCTTCTTCTTCTACTGTAAGCAACCACCCGCTCGCGTAGAAGAAGAAAAAGCGCGCGGATATCACCGTACGTTTCATTTCCTTTGTGTGTTTACATCTGTAAAGACCACAAAATGGCTCCTACTAAGCGTCAGGGATCCGGTTCATGAAAAGACGCAATCTCTCCATCCACACACGGATTACTATTTCACAGCAACTGATATTCCTGTGAACCGCACCGTGGATACAACGGGAGCACGTACGGTGAATATTCGCACCACAGGGAATGAGAAGTCATCCTTCACTGTGGTTCTAGCCTGCCATGCTAATGGCCAGAAACTTCCACCCATGGTGATATTCAAAAGGAAGACCTTGCCAAAAGAGACCTTTCCAGCCGGCGTCATCATAAAAGCTAACTCGAAGGGATGGATGAAGAAAAGATGAGCGAGTGGTTAAGGTAAGTTTAAGTTTACGCGAAGAGGCCGGGTGGCTTTTTTCACGCAGCTCTGTCCATGTTGATATACGTATGTTTGTGATTGCACATTTGCGTACATTTTGGGAGTGAACAGAGTTGTTAGAACGCTGGTTTTTAATATATTATTAAAGTTTGACTGACCTATCTGACTGTTTTTTTGACATTCCTTTAGCGCAGTTAGAGGCGGCTTACAACACCGGGCGGCTTATAGGTGGACAAAGTTTTGAAATATGCCGTTCATTGAAGGCGCGGCTTTTAACCCAGGGCGCCTTATGGTGCGGAAAATACGGTAAGCGGTAGAAAATGGATGGATGGATGGATGTATTTTGTTTTTATTTACAATTTACACAACGTGCCAATTTCACAGGTTTGGGGTTTGCAAGAAATCAGACTCGACTATGGAAATCCTGAACCTTAATGTCACATTATAATTTAGTTTTTTATAAGAGCATACAGTTGGTGCAGTAAAAAATATATTTCTTAGATAATAAGTGATAATTGTTTATTTGCAGGTATTTTGCGCAGAAAAGAGAAGCTTGCAAGCACCCAAGGCAGTGAATAAAAGTCCCCCCAAAAGTGGCGGAATTTCCTGAATGGACTCACTAAAGACTCTCCAGTCACAAATGACATCTTTAACTTCACCCCACTGCCACATAATGAGCTTATGGGGAGCCTTTCGCCAGAGGAAATAGTCTTCTGCCGTCATTGCACTACATGCACGGTGTACCTCCTTAACGACACCCAGCAGCAGACGCTGCTTGTTAGGACCAACAGGGCTGGGAGGATGTGAGCGTAAACAAAACAGGGCACAGCTGGGATTATGAGGCCGGTGCTGAGTGGTCACAGTGTTAATTCAGCACACTAAGAGGCCACAAGGTGTGTTATCTGGCACACTGAGTAAAGTAATCATCCGACAGAAAGTGGATAACACCAGGTGTGATGTGCCGCTGTCTGAATGGCGCCATGACTGCAGTGCACACACACATTGGCGGTAGACAGACATAGTGAAGACGGAAATAGAGGGAAGAAGGGGACACGAGGGGATTGTAAACAAACAAGGAAAAATGTGTCACAGGTGCTCCCCCTGCAATAAAAGCATCCTAGTAAATCAAATAAATGAGGTGAAGAGGAGAATTCTTACACTTGCAAGCAAACATGTTTTCTTTTCAACACTTTCCAGCCTTTTTATTAGCTACTATTAGCTAGTTCAAAGAACATCTGCTGAGGTTCAGATGGAGGACAGTGGAATTTTGTAGGCCTAAACGTGACCCACGGCTTTCCACTGGATGAGTGGCGGCTGCTGAACGGCGCCGCCACAGAGCGTCTCTGCCAATCCCCACCGCCGTTTGATGCACATTGTTGCGCATAATCTTGTGATAAGGGGAGTTGTAGCAAAGCGAACCACAAACAGTTGCTTCTGTCCTTCCAGAGGAGCAGAAGCAAATAAACCCGGTCCTGCCCATTCGAGATACGTAACGGCCTCTGAATGGCAACACCGCGAAAGTCTAGAGCTCTGATTCGTGGAAAAGACGACAGTTTTGCCTTGCAGAATGACTACTTTATTTTTCTCTTCGTAGCAAGCCAGGACAGAACAGTAACATCATCCCTGGCGAGCGTCCTGCACACAAACACATCTCATTCAACTCCCGCCGACCACTAACCTGCTTTATCAGCTGGTATTTGATACAGGATGCCAAATAGCTGTCCAGGATATGCCTGTGATATGATTCTTAGAGTTAAAATTACATTTGGAAACCTCTGACAAGTTGACTTGAGGTACGTCCCCACCCATTAGGATGTTTCAAAGAATAAAATTTGCCTTGAACACAGTGTATGTCAGGACGTGGACTATGGTGTGTTTGTTTTCCCGAGATGCAAGTAAAGCTGGACTGGTCATGGCGTGAAGGTAAATACATATTTATTTATAATACTCAAAGGAACAAAAAGCGCACTCAAGGCGGAAGTACAAACTTGACTAACGAAACAAAAAGACTTGCACGTGGGCAAAAAACTTTGAACAATTAAACAAAAACCCTAACTGTGGCATTAATAGAAAAAACTTACTTGGACATGGCATGAAGTGCGCAGAGGTAGACAGAGTGTGACAGGGGTATGAATGCGGGATGTCACCAGAAAGACAAACTGAAAACAATGAACTTAAATACTACAGACATGATTAACGAAAACAGGTGCGTGACTCAAAACGTGAAACAGGTGCGTGACGTGAGAGGTGAAAACTAATGGGTTGCTATGGTGACAAACAAGAGTGCACAATGAGTCCAAACGTGGAACAGGTGAAACTAATGGGTAATCATGGAAACAAGACAAGGGAGTGAAAAGCCAAAAACTAAAGAGTCCAATAATAAACAAAACAAAACATGACTAAAACAAAACATGATTACACAGACATGACAGTGTATTTTATTGTCCATCCATCCATCCATCTTCTTCCGCTTATCCGAGGTCGGGTCGCGGGGGCAGCAGCCTAAGCAGGGAAGCCCAGACTTCCCTCTCCCCAGCCTCTTCGTCCAGCTCCTCCCGGGGGATCCCGAGGCGTTCCCAGGCCAGCCGGGAGACATAGTCTTCCCAACGTGTCATGGGTCTTCCTCGTGGCCTCCTACCGGTCGGACATGCCCTAAACACCTCCTTAGGGAGGTGTTTATTGTATTTTTTTAAATGGATCATTTATTTTGTGTTTGTGCATGATTTCCTATCCCACACAAGCACATTTTAGCTAAATTGATCTGGCAAATACAGAAGGTCCAAGTATATTTATCGCAGGGATGTGGCACGGCACACATGGGGTTCGGCAGCGGTGGAAATCAGCATATTGACTTGAATGGAAACGCTGTCCCGTAGCCGTTAGGCATCTAGTAAAAATCACAAACGGCCCAGATGTGGTTCGAGCCATTTGTGACATCACCATTTGTGACAGACGTATTTATGAGGACATTCTGGAATATTCTGTCTGCCAGGTTCCTCCCCTTTTTCTGTCAGGAGACTGTTATTTGTTATTCCTTCTTGTTTCATGCCCTCCTGCCTACTCTGATGATTGTAGAATAAAATCGTCCATTTTTACTTGTCCAATAATAATTCTACATGGGACCGTTTTGTCAACATGGAGAGTTGTATTAGCCGATGAACGCCAACAAAAAAGACACTGCCATTACAACTGTACGGCTTGGTTTGATGAAATGCAAGAGAAGGTAGGCTCAAGTTTTATTTTGATACAATTGTGGGATGCACAAAATAACACAGACATGCAGTGACATAAATGTTGCTAAAAGCAGCTTTTTTGATGCAACACTTTGCGCCACATAAAGTGTACATAATGTTGCGAACGGGTAAAAATCTATATAATGTTCACAAAGTTTATTTTCGACCGTATCTGACATTGAATTACTGTAGCGTTGATGTTTGTCTTCAACAGTGTACATTTTTGAAATATAAATGATGATACTCTTGGAGAGGGTGGGGCGTGGTTTAATTTGCAATCTAAAGGAAACGCCTGGCACAAACAGTTTGCAGACAGACAGAAAGTAGATTACAAAATGTGACTGTGGAGCTAAATTTACACCAAAGCATATATTATACATATTATCTAGACCAGTGGTCCCCAACCTTTTTGTAACTGCGGACCGGTCAACGCTTGAAAATTTGTCCCACGGACCGGGGGGGGGGGGTTATTTTTTTTTTTTTTTTTTTTTTGTCATAAAAGAATACAATCATGTGTGCTTACGGACTGTATTCCTGCAGACTGTATTGATCTATATTGATGTATAATGTAGGAACAAGAAATATTTAATAACAGAAAGAAACAACCCTTTTGTGCGAATGAGTGTGAATGAGTGTAAATGAGGGAGGGAAGTTCTTTGGGTTGGTGCACTAATTGTAAGTGCATCTTGTGTTTTTTATGTTGATTTAATACAAAATAAAAAATAACATTTTATTTGATTTTATTTAAAAAAAAATATATATAATTTCTTGTGCGGCCCGGTACCAATCGATCCACGGATTGGTACCGGGCCGCACAAGAAATTATATATATATTTTTAAAAATAAACCGCGGCCCGGTGGTTAGGGACCACTGATCCAGACCACAAGGAGGTGTGTTGGGTATGTACAGTATATATTTTTTGTCACCTTGTAAAAATGTACATTAGACTTTAATAAATACAACTAAAAAAATTGGAAAGAGAAATTGACCCGAATAATATTTTTTTCTGTAATGTTAATATTGATTGCATTTATTACAATGATGAACAGTCAAACCAAAGCATTGAATCAAATGATTAGCTATCAATCTTCCATTAAGAGACTTATCAACACAATGTAAAGCCTAAGTCCATCTCCAAATGGAACCAGACCCAGCAGAATTACTTCAAACTGTCACAGGGTCAGGTGAGCGTTGCTCCGGCGTGACCCCAAGGATGCAGAGAATGGCAGGCAGAAATGCAAGGAAAAAACAATTTATTACTTATAAAACGAAACATGGAACCAGAAAAGCATCAGTCTCAAACGGAAGAGGAAGAATGATCCAACACAGAAGGAGGGACCCAGGTGGAACTATATGGAACTAATTAAACGAGGAACAGCTGTGCTGCAAAACAAAGAGACCAAACAGGAAACACTGTCAAAACAAGAGCACCAGGACAGAAAGTGATTCTAAACACAGGAAAACCCAAACATAACCATACTGTCAGTAGCAAGCCTGACAGTAGCCCCCCCCTTCCTACAACGGATGCCAGATGTGAAGTTTAACAAAAAGTCCAAAACCAAGGGAGGGTGGAGGGAGGAATGGCGGAGGATCGCCAAACTGTCCAGGCCATGTGCCCCCGCAGCCAGCGGGGAAGAGCCAGGTGGCGGCGGCAAGTTAAATGCCGCTGCAGCTGGCGAGATGGGTGACCACGGAACGACCACATTCTTGGCCGACGAGAGGGCCTTGTGTGGGCACCTGATGGCCGCTTGTGCGACCGACAAGCTGGAGGTCGCGTAGGCGACGAGGAGCCCTCTGGAGATGATGATGGCGGCGGTCTCGGCGAGGAGCCCGCAGGAGACAAATATGGCAGCTGCACAGCAGGAGACGAGGTTGGCGGCTGTACCGTCGGCATCTGCAGAGCTGGTACAGCAGGCGGCTGCACCGTCGGTCTGCAGGCCCACCGGAGTTAATGGCGGTGGCCGCAGGCCCACCGGGGTTGATGGCGGCGTCATAAGGCCCACCAAAGAGGATGGCGACATCCTCAGGCCCACCGGAGAAAACGGCGGTGTCTGGAGACCCAATGGAGAGGATGGCGGCATCTGCAAGCCCACGGTAGAGGATGGCGGTGACTCCGGCAGACCCACTGGAGTGAGAAGTAGCTGTGCCTCCCCAGCTGCCCAGCTACTCATAGCCCCCCCCCCCTCAAGGGTCGGATCCAAGATGTCCCCAGAGGAGCCAACCCAGGACAGGGATGGGTGGAAGGGAGCACGAAAAGAGGCAAAAAACTGCCTCCATGTGGCCATCAGTTTCAAAATCCTGTCAAGCCTCTTGGCCATGGAAATCTCTGCGGTTTCACTCACTGGTTGGATCATTTCTGTTAAGGTCAGGTGAGCGTTGCTTCGGCGTGACCCCAGGATGCAGAGAATGGCAGGCAGAAATGCCAGTAACAAACTATTTATTACTTACAAAGGAAGCATGGAACCAGAACAGCGCACGAAGCATCAGTCTCAAACGGAAGAGGAAGAGAATGATCCAACACTGAAGGAGGGACCCAGGTGGAACTAAATAGAACTAATTAAACGAGGAACAGGTGTGCTGACAGGACATGGAACAGAAAGTAAAGGTGCTGCAAAACACACAGACCAAACAGAAAACACTGACAAAACAAGAGCGCCAGGACAGGAAGTGATTCTAAACACAGGAAAACCCAAACATAACCAAACTGTCATTAGAAAGCCTGACACAAACAGTGCTTTGTCCACTTGTAAAACTGTCCTGGATGATTGTTTTACTGAATGAAATATAATTCAAGTCCTTGCAGGTAGAGTAGTGGCATCTTGCTGGTGATGATTGTTGTACTGAAATTGAATGAACACAAATAAACGTTATTCTTCCCTCATGGCACTGATACAATTGAACCCTTAATGTGGAGACTGGAATCAAAGCTTACAGTAACGCCATCATATCCACAGGACCGGGCAGATATGGACAAATTTTAACGGATCAGTATCAGCTCAAATTAAGCGGATCAACATCCAATCCTTTCTGTACTCTACATGGAATTTGATCCCTCTCAGCATGCTAATGTTTCACTGCTGCAGTTCACATGACAGAATACTTTCTCTCATTTGTGTACTGTATATATACCAGGTCTATTCAACTAGCGGCCCGTGGGCCACACCCGGCCAGCCAAAGCTTTTCATTTGGCCCACCGAACATCACCCAAATAGGCTTGATGAAACCGTTAAAACTATGCCCATGAATGCAGTGCTCCCGCCAACCCGCAGGGGGCAACAGCAAGGCATATGTGTCACAATGAAGCAGAAGTGGGGTGAGTAGAAGAAGACTACTCATTCAACCCTGTAAAAAAAATCTAAATAAATTACAAAAATCTGACTTTTAACAACTTACGTTTAATTGTGACCGGTCAAATACATTGTGTGCAATGTTTGATGCAGATATCGTTTAATTTCTATGTGGGTAAACATCTGTAGTTTATTGTGTGAATGTATTATCCCTTAACCTTCTATTTCATTCATGTGAAATACTTACATCCATCAATCCATTTTCAACCGCTAGTCCCAGTCGGGATGCGGGGGGCGCTGGAGCTTATCCCAGCTGGCGGGGTACATACACCCTGGACAAATCCCCACCTCATCGCAGGGCCAACACAGATAAACAGCCAACATTCACACTCATATTCACAAACTAAGGCCAATTTAGTGTTGCCAATTAACCTATCCCCAGGAAATACACAATACACAATATACAGGTAAAAGCCAGTAAATTAGAATATTTTGAAAAACTTGATTTATTTCAGTAATTGCATTCAAAAGGTGTAACTTGTACATTATATTTATTCATTGCACACAGACTGATGCATTCAAATGTTTATTTCATTTAATTTTGATGATTTGAAGTGGCAACAAATGAAAATCCAAAATTCCGTGTGTCACAAAATTAGAATATTACTTAAGGCTAATACAAAAAAGGGATTTTTAGAAATGTTGGCCAACTGAAAAGTATGAAAATGAAAAATATGAGCATGTACAATACTCAATACTTGGTTGGAGCTCCTTTTGCCTCAATTACTGCGTTAATGCGGCGTGGCATGGAGTCGATGAGTTTCTGGCACTGCTCAGGTGTTATGAGAGCCCAGGTTGCTCTGATAGTGGCCTTCAACTCTTCTGCATTTTTGGGTCTGGCATTCTGCATCTTCCTTTTCACAATACCCCACAGATTTTCTATGGGGCTAAGGTCAGGGGAGTTGGCGGGCCAATTTAGAACAGAAATACCATGGTCCGTAAACCAGGCACGGGTAGATTTTGCGCTGTGTGCAGGCGCCAAGTCCTGTTGGAACTTGAAATCTCCATCTCCATAGAGCAGGTCAGCAGCAGGAAGCATGAAGTGCTCTAAAACTTGCTGGTAGACGGCTGCGTTGACCCTGGATCTCAGGAAACAGAGTGGACCGACACCAGCAGATGACATGGCACCCCAAACCATCACTGATGGTGGAAACTTTACACTAGACTTCAGGCAACGTGGATCCTGTGCCTCTCCTGTCTTCCTCCAGACTCTGGGACCTCGATTTCCAAAGGAAATGCAAAATTTGCATGGTTGGGTGATGGTTTGGGGTGCCATGTCATCTGCTGGTGTCGGTCCACTCTGTTTCCTGAGATCCAGGGTCAACGTAGCCGTCTACCAGCAAGTTTTAGAGCACTTCATGCTTCCTGCTGCTGACCTGCTCTATGGAGATGGAGATTTCAAGTTCCAACAGGACTTGGCGCCTGCACACAGCGCAAAATCTACCCGCGCCTGGTTTACGGACCATGGTATTTCTGTTCTAAATTGGCCCGCCAACTCCCCTGACCTTAGCCCCATAGAAAATCTGTGGGGTATTGTGAAAAGGAAGATGCAGAATGCCAGACCCAAAAACGCAGAAGAGTTGAAGGCCACTATCAGAGCAACCTGGGCTCTCATAACACCTGAGCAGTGCCAGAAACTCATCGACTACATGCCACGCCGCATTAACGCAGTAATTGAGGCAAAAGGAGCTCCAACCAAGTATTGAGTATTGTACATGCTCATATTTTTCATTTTCATACTTTTCAGTTGGCCAACATTTCTAAAAATCCCTTTTTTGTATTAGCCTTAAGTAATATTCTAATTTTGTGACACACGGAATTTTGGATTTTCATTTGTTGCCACTTCAAATCATCAAAATTAAATGAAATAAACATTTGAATGCATCAGTCTGTGTGCAATGAATAAATATAATGTACAAGTTACACCTTTTGAATGCAATTACTGAAATAAATCAAGTTTTTCAAAATATTCTAATTTACTGGCTTTTACCTGTACATTATTTATGTAAAATACACAACGGATGTTATACTTTTAACCTGACTATTGATCAGACACAGAGGAGGAGGCATGACCAGGGGGCTCAGACCAAAAATGTGGTCCTGGGGGATGCTAAATCTTGTCCTCACATCGTCACCTGTGGGATTTCCCAGGGCTCCGTACTCGGTCCAACCCTCTTCACCATTTATATGCTTCTCCTTGAGTGTGTCGTCAGCACACATGGAATTAATTTCCACTGCTATGCTGACGACACACAAGTCTACCTCAAGGTCTCCCCCTCTGGTTTCCCAACAGCCACTTTTGCTTGTCTCAGCTCCTGCCTGGAGGAGATACACTCGTGGATGAACCAAAACTTCCTGCAGATGAATGGCTCAAAAACAGAAGCCATCCAAATTGGTACCCCTTAACAACTCTGCTCTTCCCCCATTATCTGACTTTCACTCTCAGGCCACAATATCCCCCTCTTTCTGTCTGTTACCAGCCTTGGTGTCAAGTTTTACCCCCACCTTTCTTTCGACAATCATGTCTCCCACATCTGAATAGCATCCTTATTTCACTTCCGTAACAAACTCTGTCCTTGCTTCTCCCTTCCAGCTGCAGAGAAGCTCGTCCATGCCTTTGTCTCATCGAGGTTGGATTACTGTAACGCACTGTAACGCATTCCTGGCAGGAGCCTCCAAAAGCTCCAGTATGTTCAGAACAGCGCTGCCACGGTCCTGATGAGTGTGCGGAAGTACATCACCCCCATCCTCCACACCCTTAACTGGCATCATTATCTCAGCCTGTATCGAATACAAGGTTCTCCTGCACACCCACCACTGTCTGCACGGTGATACCCCCACCTACCTCACACCACACACCTCAACCAGAACCCGGTCAGGCCAACAGGACCATTTGCTCACGCCCAGGACGTCTCAAGACTATGGGGGACAGGGGTTTTAAAGCCGCCTCTCCCCATCAGTGGACTGCCCTTCCTGACCACCTCAGGGCCCCACAGACGGTGGATGCTTTTAAAAAAAGACTTAAAACTCACCTTTTTAGCAAAGCTTACAGCTATTTTTCATTTGTATATCGTGTGGTGTTTGTATCCATTTTGTTTCTCTTATTTATTCGTTTTTGTGTATTTTAATGTCATGACTTGGTCCTGGGTGTTTGCTTTTCCGGAATGCAACGGAAAGTTGGTTCGGGCGAGACGGGAATGTAAGTACATGATTTATTGTGGCGGAGAAACAACTTGGCTATGAATTCAAATACTTGCACAAAGGCAGAAACTATGAACAACAAAAAAACACTAACTGTGGCATTAATAAACAAAACTTTACTTGGCATGGACAAAAGGAGCAGCTGAACGATGGACATGAAAAAAGTGTCAGGAATGTGCAGAGCATAAATGTGGGATGTCGCCAGAACGACAAACTGAAAACAATGAACTTAAATACTATAGACATGATTAGTGAAAGCAGGTGCGTGACTCAAAACGTGAAACAGGTGTGTGACGTGACAGGTGAAAACTAATGGTTGCTATGGTGACAAAACAAAAGAAAAGTGCACAAAAAGTCCAAAAACAAAACCGAACATGACTAAAACAAAACATGATCACACAGACATGACATTTTAATATATAGCACTTTGAGATTTGATGTCAAATGTGTACCCCGCCGTCCGCCCGAATGCAGCTGAGATAGGCTCCAGCACCCCATGCGAACCCGAAAGGGACAAGTGGTAGGAAATAGATGGATGGATGGATGAAAAGTGCAGTATAAATAAAAGTTATTATTATTATGTGTATTATGTGTAACGTGCACTGGGCCATTTTGAAAGATGTTGTAAGTTTGGACAGAGCGATGAAACGGGCCGTCGAGAGAACTTGTGCACAGCTGTTAGGACCACTGTATTGCCCCAAGTTAGAGGAAGACCTGTGATGAAGTCTAAAGCAATATGAGACCATGGCTGAGGTGGGATGGACAATTGCTGTAGCAAAACAGCAGAAGGGCGATGAAATGACGGGGACAGACGGAAAATGCAGCGACAAACTTCTTGATGTCCACCAGAACCTTTGGGCAATGACCAATTGGATGCGACTGATTCCAGGATGTCAAGCAACCTTGGACTCATCAGCACCTCAATCATCAGCTGCCTGTGTAGTGTGGAAAGGAGGCTGTGTATGTGAGTCTCAACCAGCTGGATAGGAGCGCCTTGTTGCTCAACTAACCCTTTTAAACAGGCACTCAAGGAGTAAACTTGTTCTTCATGCCTGCCCAGAAGTTGAGCTTGGGCACAAAAAGCCTTTTTGATAGGGTCGGTCTCTGTGAGTTTCATTTTGCTAGAAGTCAGACCCCCGAGCAGAGACAGGGTAGATGTAACATGATCTAACAATATAGCTTATTGTTTTTTTTGTTTTTTTAGAACATGCATACAATTACAACATGATACATCGCAATTTCCAGTTTTTCTTTTCAACCTATTTAAAATTGAGTAGGAAGAAACAGAGCTTATTTAATCCTACCCCTTTTCCATTTCATATCATAGCACTTTTGTCTACTTCCTGTTATCGATTTGTGCACAATTGACTCCATAAATAATACAATTCGAATAAATAAATAATAACTAGTGAAGTAAATTGTATTTCATATAATGAGCTGAATAAGATTATCAATACATTCGAAATGTTTATCATGATTCTTCTTCTTTGTAAAAACTTTGAGTTTGAGCAGTCTCTTAAACTGGATCATATTAGTACATTGTTTGATTTCTTCAATTGAATTGCATTCTATAATTTAATTCCACTTACTGATATACTGATGGTTTTAAGTGTTGTAAGTGCATACAAATGTTTTAGGTTACATTTTTCTCTGAGGTTGGAGTATCCTCTTTTGTTGAGAAGAATTGTTGTTGTTCGGCCTTGGCAAAAATGAGGACTCTGTTGCAGACGGGAAACGATTGACGCAGGCTTTTATTCAACAGTTTCTGAGAACTCTTTTCAGATAGAGTGAATAAACAAATGGCTATAAACTCGATACTAGACACACTAGAGCAGTGGTTCTTAACCTGGGTTCGATCGAACCCTAGGCCTCAGGGGTTCGGCAGAGCCTCCGCCGCGGAGGTCAAGACACGCCCGACTCATCGTGTAAATAAAAACTTCTCCCTGTCGGCGTATTATGGACACCCCCAAACAATGTTCCCTCTAATTTTCCATATGCGTGAGCAAATGCAAAAACACATGTGAGCGACGTCAGACCTGCACATGCACTGTGGTCACACCTGCAGCACACCTGTCCCAAACCTGACTAAATAACAAGTTCAATGTTTTATTATTGTAATCAAATGACAGTAGTCATTTCCATGAGATTATTTTCTAATATAAGTGTTTTGGCCCAATTACAATGACTATAACATATTGTTTTTCATGAGCTGTGTACTAGTATTATATGTCTGGGTGGGGTTCTTGCTTTGGAAATAATGTGTACCCCTTTCAGATATCGCATTTAGTTCCCACTAAAACATTCACATGTTGCACAATGAAATGTAAACATGGGATCATGTGTACATTCATGTAACTTTCTGTTTGTAAAACATATCTTTATTAGTATTTATTTAATATAATAACATCGTTTTATGATTACGGTTCGGGTTTGGTGAATGCGCATGTGAAACTAGTGGGCATACTTGCCAACCTTGAGACCTCCGATTTCGGGAGGTGGGGGGTGGGGGGCGTGGTCGAGGGTGGGGTGGGGTGTGGTTGGAGGCGTGGTTAAGAGGGGAGGAGTATATTTACAGCTAGAATTCACCAAGTCAAGTATTTCATATATGTATACACAGTATATATATATATATATATATATAAAAGAAATACTTGAATTTCAGTGTTCATTTATTTACACATATAAACACACATAACACTCATCTACTCATTGTTGAGTTAAGGGTTGAATTGTCCATCCTTGTTCTATTTTGTATCACTATTTTTCTAACCATGCTGAACACCCTCTCTGATGATGCATTGCTGTGTGGCACGCTTTCATCAAATGCACTAGAGTCTGGAATCTTCCATCTCTCCCTAGCATGGCCCAAAACCGGTCAATCCTTGCTTCCTGAGGAAGATCTTCACTGCCAAGCACTTGGTACTCCACTACTTCTTCCCGGAGGCTATCCAGGTCCAATCGCAGCTGCGACTTGGAACTTACAAGCGTATTTCTTCATCTGACTCGTCGTCAGCGTCGCCATGGCTGTATCTTCCTCGTTCTTCTGCTTCGTCTCCTTGTTGTGCGCACAGTTGTGCACTCTCTAAAAGCCGTAGATGTTATAACGTGATTGGGCAGGACTCAGGACCGCATGGAGCTGGAGGGGGCGTGGCCTCCAGTGCCGGCTGAAAATCGGGAGATTTTCGGGAGAATATTTGTCCCGGGAGGTTTTCGGGACAAGGCGCTGAATTTCGGGAGTCTCCCGGAAAATTCGGGAGGGTTGGCAAGTATGCTGGTGGGGTTCGGTACCTCCAACAAGGTTAAGAACCACTGCACTAGAGTAAAAAGGAAACAGGGCAAAAAAACAATAAACGAAAAATCACTCCTGAGGGAGGAAAAAAAGGTGATAGCAAAATCTACACGGATCTAATAATAAAAAAAACAACAATCTACAATTAACTACACCAAAAGAAAATCGCTCACGAAGAGGATTCAAAAAGCTTTAAGCAAATTACACTATAAAGGGCTAAGGAAAATACAAATTAAAGCGCTCCAAGAGGAGGGAAAAAAGAAGGCAGAGCACTATGAAACTAGCTGGTGGTGCGGGGGCGTGGTTGGGGCGGGGCGTGGTTGGGGGTGTGGTTAAGAGGGGAGGAGTATATTTACAGCTAGAATTCACCAAGTCAGGTATTTCATATATATATATATATATATATATATATATATATATATATATATATATATATATATATATATATATATATATATATTAGAGATGTGCGGTTTGCGGACACAACCGCGGAGTCCGCGGATGATCCGCGGATCGGGCGGTTGAAATAAAAAAAAAAAAGATTTTATCCGCGGGTCGGGTCGGGGGGTTGAAATTAAAAAAAAAAAGATTTTAAATAGATTCAGGCGGGTGGCAGTTAAACCAATTCGGAAATATATATACATAGTTAAATGTTGTTACCCACATACGAAAAACGAGCAGGCACCTGCAGCATATGCCACAACAGAAGAAGAAGAAAAAAAAAGAGATGGACACTTTTACGGAGCGGAGAAGGACGCCTTGCCGGGGTCCGGGACCGAGGCCCCTTCCCCCGAGAGGGCCCCACCGGGAGCCGTAGCTGAGGTGATCCGCGAGAAGGGCCCGACGCACGTCCAGGGTCACCACCGCGCCCACCGCACCGACACCCCGCCTCGTCCGCCTTCGCCGCGGCCGGCGTCACGCGCAGCAGGTAAGCAGCTTACCTGCCCGCCACCCCCGTGGCCGGGGGCTCGTAACAGGGGTCACTCCGCGCGCTCCGCCCGCGCAGCTTACCTGCCCGCCACCCCTGTTGCCGGGGGCGCGTAACAGGGGTCACTCCGCGCACAGTGCGCTCACGAAAGGGGTGGGGCTCACCCTGGCTGATATAGACAGCAGGACGGTGGCCATGGAAGTCGGAACCCGCTAAGGAGTGTGTAACAACCCACCTGCCGAATCAACTAGCCCTGAAAATGGATGGCGCTGGAGCGTCGGGCCCATACCCGGCCGCCGCGGGTGCGAGGGACATCGCACCTCCACGCGCTTGGAGGTGCGCTCAGCGCGGCTCCCAAATGATTGCACACTGGTGTGCGTCTGGGCCGTGACAGCGTGGCACAAATTGAATGCCTGTGCTGCATTGGATCAGTCTCCTTTCTTTAACAGGCAAAAGCTTTATAACCTCACTAATGCCTTGCATCGTCTATATTAGATATATAACAACGGGCGGGTGCGGGCGGGTGCGGTTCTGATTAAATGTTAGAACGGGTGGATGGCGGATGGTTGACGACTTTCTGATGCGGTTGCGGATGAAATAATTGCCTATCCGCGCATCTCTAATATATATATATATATATATATATATATATATATATATATATATATATATATATATATATAAGAAATACTTGACTTTCAGAGAATTCTAGCTATATATATATATATATATATATATATATATATATATATATATATATATATATATATATATATATATATATATATATATATACATACATATATATATATATATATATATACATACATATATATATATATATATATATATATATATACATACATATATATATATATATATATATATATATATATATATATATATATATATATATATATATATATATATATGTCTTAATAAGGTTATCCAAAAAATGGTGCTCGATACCGTAGTAGAGCGCAATATATGTATGTGTGGGGGAAAAAAAAATCACAAGACTATTTCATCTCTACAGGCCTGTTTCATGAGGGGGGTACCCTCAATCGTCAGAAATCTCCTGACGATTGAGGGTACCCCCCTCATGAAACAGGCCTGTAGAGATGAAATAGTCTTGTGATTTTTTTTCCCCCACACATACATATATATATATATATATATATATATATATAAATAAAAGAAATACTTGAATTTCAGTGTTCATTTATTTACACATATACACACACATAACACTCATCTATTCATTGTTGAGTTAAGGGTTGAATTGTCCATCCTTGTTCTATTCTCTGTTACTATTTTTCTAACCATGCAGAACACTCTCTCTGATGATGCATTCTGCTGTTGTGTGCGCAGTTGTGCACTGCACTCTCTAAAAGCCGTAGATGTTATTGTCACATATGCATGTACAGTAGATGGCAGTATTGTCCTGTTTAAGAGTGTCACAACATTGCTGTTTACGGTAGACGAAAACGTGACTGCTGTTGTTGTGTGTTGTTGCCGCGCTGGGAGGACGTTAATGAAACTGCCTAACAATAAACCCACATAAGGAACCAAGAACTCGCCCTCGATCATTCTACAGTTATAACGTGATTGGGCAGGCACGCTGTTTATATTGTGGGAAAGCGGACGTGAAAACAGGCCGTTGACACGTCACTCAGGTCCGCATGGATCTGGAGGGGGCGTGGCCTCCAGCTCCGCCTGAATTTCGGGAGATTTTCGGAAGAAAATTTGTCCCGGGAGGATTTTGGGAGAGGTGCTGAATTTCGGGAGTCTCCCGGAAAATCCAGGAGGGTTGGCAAGTTTGCCTTATGATCTAATGATGCTTGAACTTTTTAAAAGGTCAATTTATGTGGAGTAAGAATCTAATTCTAAAATATAAATTTAATTAAATAATAATAATAATAATAATAATAATAATAATAATAATAATAGCAATATAATATATAAATTATTGTTTGACAAATTTTGAATGGATGTTTGACTAAATTCCCTCTAATGATTGTCACTAAACTCTTCTATGTTTCTGGGTGTGCTTTACAAAGGCAAGTGACTGCTAATTAGTAAATTAGCATTGACAGCTGTGGCTGTAGTAAACCTCCCAATTGAGTTTTAGTTAAGTCCACAAGATGGCAGGAGCTGCATTTGAAGTATCAGCATGTTTTTGAAATGTTTTTATGAAGGAGAACTGGGTTAGCATCTTTGAAGCATTATCAAGATGCGCTGAATGGTTATTCAATCAATCAATCTTTATTTATATAGCCCTAAATCACAAGTGTCTCAAAGGGCTGCACAAGCCACAACGACATCCTCGGTACAAAGCCCACATATTATGGTGTTTGTAGTGTGTGTAGGAATGTATAACATCTCACTGAGAGCGGCTTCTTCTTTTTATCTATTTGAGAAGAGGCCCTGCAGACAGAAGTGGCCTGAATGTTGACCCTCTCCCTTGATTAAATGTGTCAGGTTGGACCCGCCGCTGGCCTTCCGGGTTGGCTTGAAATTGGTGACAGCTGCCACGTTTGCTCTCTGATCCACTTTTCCATAGTCACCAGCGAACATTGGCATTAATGCTGCGTGATGCCTGAAGAAAAGCAGCTCTTGCTTCCGTGTTGGTGACTTTTATCAAGCGATCTGAAGCACGATCAACCCTTGTTAAAGTGTTTCCTTATCCAAAATCAAGTTTCTGCTTTTTGAGGAATTTTGCCTATCGTTCACAATCATTATGAAAGACATGACAAAAGATATATATCTTTATTAAGCATTCTAAATAAACGCAAATAAAAGTCTGAGAGATCCTCTATTCCGCCTATAAAACCCAATAAATCACCATCCCCAAACCGCCAACAATACTTTGTTTACATTTTGTAAACAGAAGTATTAGTTATATTGTTATTATAAGTGCTAACGCAGACAAACTATTATTTATAGCGGCGCTGTGGTCACAAGCTTGAGCGCCTATATTGACATCATCGATTTGCAAACTACTTCCAATTCCAAGCCTTGATGCTTTTAAACATAACCCTTTTAGTTTATTGTAGATCATAAATCATGCCTCTCACCTGGATGGAAGAAGGCTGAGGACGCAGTGACGTGCAGTCACTAGAGGCAGGTGAGGCTGGGCCTCACCTGCCATCATGGAAAGAAAAAAAATGTAAAAAGAAAAAAATATATATTAAATTGTTAAATGTATCCAGTGATTATACTATAAAGTTATTTTCCATTTAACTTCACCAGTTTTAGATTATTTTTATTCAAAATCGCTGAATTTTCACATTTGCCGTTCAAATACTGAGAAGAGACGGTGCGGTGAACAGCAGCCAGTTGAGGCACGTCACTCAGTTATGCCTCACCATGGATTGCGCAATGACTCGGCTAACTGCTGGCCTGCTGTGCAGTGAGACTGTATTGCTATATGAACTATATTATACATTTCCATAGTTTAGTTAGCTGAGGTATATAATGTACAGTGTATTTTGTCAACAACTGTATGTGTGTAACGTATTTCTTGTGCTGAGCGATCATAAAACGGCTGCAAAAGACGCACTGGCTGAGGCTCGCCTCCTGCACCCCCGCCGTAGATTGCAAGCCCTGACGGGAGTGTTATATCAACTAAAGCCCACACTTAAACTTTCCACGTGCAAGATTGAATCTATTTAAAAAAGTTATTTCATAAGAAGCCAAAAAGTGCAAAAACAATAATGTTTGTGTTGGAGGAGTTGTGAATGACTGCAGGGCCACAACATTAGGTACACCTGCAGACTGCAGGTGTACCTAATTCACAACTGCTCCAACACAAACATTATTGTTTTAGAATTTTTTGGCTTCTTATTAAATAACTTTTGTAACCTATTTTTATGGGCTTTCCTCTTTGTGATGTTAAGTTCCTGTTATGCGCTGTTATACAGTATATGCCTTGAGCTCTTATTTTGAAGGCGCCAAGAGCGGAAGTGATGACATGTTGTAGTGGAGCGGAGGTTTTTGAAAGAAGGTAAATAAAGTGGTCCTCGTGTAAACTGGAGCCTCCGTGTTTGTTATTTTGTAGTTTCATACAGTATAGGCGACATTTATAAACCCTCGGTTACACTTTTTTAATTAGATTCAATCTTGCACGTGGAAAGTTTAAGTGAGGGCTTTAGTTGATATAACACTCCTGTCAGGAGGTGCATTACTCCAGCACAACAGCGGCGAATGGACTTCATTTAGTAACTTAGTAAAGGTAAGACCATAATAACATTTTTTTTTATTAAATGTGCTTTTTTGTGTGCTACAGTTTGTATGTGTAAAGTTAAAGTTAAGTTAAAGTACCAATGATTGTCACACACACACTAGGTGTAATGAAATGTGTCCTCTGCATTTGACCCATCCCCTTGATCACCCCCTGGGAGGTGAGGGGAGCAGTGGGCAGCAGCGGCGCCGCGCCCGGGAATCATTTTTGGTGATTTAACCCCCAATTCCAAGCCTTGATGCTGAGTGCCAAGCAGGGAAGAATGCTGGTATGAGCTTTTAAACATAACCCGTTAACTGCTGCCAATCAAATGGTGAGTAAGATACTCTTTAGGGTTCATATGATTGTAAATCTCAATCAATCAATCAATCAATCTTTATTTATATAGCCCTAAATCACAAGTGTCTCAAAGGGCTGCACAAGCCACAACGACATCCTCGGTACAAAGCCCACATACGGGCAAGGAAAAACTCACCCCAGTGGGACGTCGATGTGAATGACTATGAGAAACCTTGGAGAGGACCGCATATGTGGGTAACCCCCCCCCCCCCTCTAGGGGAGACCGAAAGCAATGGATGTCGAGTGGGTCTGACATAATATTGTGAGAGTCCAGTCCATAGTGGATCTAACATAATAGTGAGAGTCCAGTCCATAGTGGGGCCAGCAGGACACCATCCCGAGCGGAGACGGGTCAGCAGCGCAGAGATGTTCCCAGCCGATGCACAGGCGAGCGGTCCACCCCGGGTCCCGACTCTGGACAGCCAGCACTTCATCCATGGCCACCGGACCTGTGCCCCCCCCCCCCCCTCAAGGAAAAGGGGAGCAGAGGAGAAAAGAAAAGAAACGGCAGATCAACTGGTCTAACGGGGGCTATTTAAAGGCTAGAGTATACAAATGAGTTTTAAGATGGGACTTAAATGCTTCTACTGAGGTAGCATCTCTAATTGTTACCGGGAGGGCATTCCATAGTACTGGAGCCCGAATAGAAAACGCTCTATAGCCCGCAGACTTTTTTTGGGCTCTGGGAATCACTAATAAGCCGGAGTTCTTTGAACGCAGATTTCTTGCCGGGACATATGGTACAATGCAATCGACAAGATAGGACGGAGCTAGACCGTGTAGTATTTTATACGTAAGTAGTAAAACCTTAAAGTCACATCTTAAGTGCACAGGAAGCCAGTGCAGGTGAGCCAGTATAGGCGTAATATGATCAAACTTTCTTGTTCTTGTCAAAAGTCTAGCAGCCGCATTTTGTACCAATTGTAATCTTTTAATGCTAGACATAGGGAGACCCGAAAATAATACGTTACAGTAATCGAGACGAGACGTAACGAACGCATGAATAATGATCTCAGCGTCGCTAGTGGATAAAATAGAACGAATTTTAGCGATATTACGGAGATGAAAGAAGGCCGTTTTAGTAACACTCTTAATGTGTGATTCAAACGAGAGAGTTGGGTCGAAGATAATACCCAGATTCTTTACTGATTCGCCTTGTGTAATTGTTTGGTTGTCAAATGTTAAGGTGGTATTATTAAATAAATGTCGGTGTTTAGCAGGACCGATAATCAGCATTTCCGTTTTCTTGGCGTTGAGTTGCAAGAAGTTAGCGGACATCCATTGTTTAATTTCATTAAGACACGCCTCCAGCTGACTACAATCCGGCGTGTTGGTCAGCTTTAGGGGCATGTAGAGTTGGGTGTCATCAGCATAACAATGAAAGCTAACACCGTATTTGCGTATGATGTCGCCTAGCGGCAGCATGTAAATACTAAAGAGTGCAGGGCCAAGAACCGAACCCTGAGGAACTCCGCACGTTACCTTAACATAGTCCTAGGTCACATTATTATGGGAGACGCATTGCATCCTGTCAGTAAGATAAGAGTTAAACCACGACAAAGCTAAGTCTGACATACCAATACGTGTTTTGATACGCTCTAATAAAATATTATGATCGACGGTATCGAAAGCAGCGCTAAATCTGACTGTGATGAAGTCAGTGCCTCACCAGCCATGAACCTCACCGCACGTCACTGTGAGGACGTATTCCGACAAGTGGGTACACTTTGACAGCCAATTTCAAGCTGGAAATGGCAAGAAAGACTAGTAAAGACGCTTGGTTCCATCTCTCTCTTCTTTGCAAGGATTATGAGTCATTCTCCATCAAAATGGGAATATATAAACATCGTAGCAGTCAGCGTCCTAATGACAGCATTGTACAGTAAGTGATGTTTTATTATGTTTGTTGGCTCTCATTAAGTCTGTAGTGAGTAATAATCAGTGATGAAGAAAAAAAAAAAAGCAAACATTGTGATGTGTTTTTGAGATTTGCGCGGCGTATACTTTAAATCAGAAGTGTCAAACGTACGGCCCAAGAGCCGGATCAGGCCCGCGAACAGGTTTTATCCGGCCCACGGGAATAGTTTGCTATGTAACGTCTCGTCTCGATTACTGTAACGTATTATTTTCGGGTCTCCCTATGTCTAGCATTAAAAGATTACAGTTGGTACAAAATGCGGCTGCTAGACTTTTGACAAGAACAAGAAAGTTTGATCATATTACGCCTATACTGGCTCACCTGCACTGGCTTCCAGTGCACTTAAGATGCGACTTTAAGGTTTTACTACTTACGTATAAAATACTACACGGTCTAGCTCCGTCCTATCTTGTCGATTGCATTGTACCATATGTCCCGGCAAGAAATCTGCGTTCAAAGAACTCCGGCTTATTAGTGATTCCCAGAGCCCAAAAAAAGTCTGCGGGCTGTAGAGCGTTTTCTATTCGGGCTCCAGCACTATGGAATGCCCTCCCGGTAACAATTAGAGATGCTACCTCAGTAGAAACATTTAAGTCCCATCTCAAAACTCATTTGTATACTCTAGCCTTTGAATAGCCCCCCTTTTTTTAGACCAGTTGATCTGCCGTTTCTTTTCTTTTCTCCTCTGCTCCCCCCTATCCCTTGTGGAGGGGAAGACACACAGATCCGGTGGCCATGGATGGGGTGCTGGCTGTCCGGGGTCGGGACCCGGGGTGGACCGCTCGCCTGTATATTGGTTGGGAACATCTCTGCGCTGCTGACCCGTCTCCGCTCGGGATGGTTTCCTGCTGACCCCACTGTGGACTGGACTCTTACTGTTATGCTGGATCCACTATGGACTGGACTCTCACAATATTATGTTAGACCCACTCGACATCCATTGCATTCGGTCTCCCTAGAGGGGGGGGGTTACCCACATATGCGGTCCTCTCCAAGGTTTCTCATAGTCATTCACATCGACGTCCCACTGGGGTGAGTTTTTCCTTGCCCTTATGTGGGCTATACCGAGGATGTCGTTGTGGCTTGTGCAGCCCTTTGAGACACTTGTGATTTAGGGCTATATAAATAAACATTGATTGATTGATTGATTGATATAAAAATTTACCTGAAATGTTTGAATGAAAGAAACAGCTGTTCTAAATATGTCCACTGGATGTCGCAATAGCAATTCTTTGTATCTTTGTAAATCAGACCTGGGCACTCTACGGCCCGCGGGCCACATCCGGCCCTTTGTGCGTCACTGTCCGGCCCGCGTGACGCCAATCATAAATTACAAAATAAATTTTAAAAAGTATCTATGTCGAGTGTGCAATACAACGGTGCTGCTTTTGTTTTGAAAAGCCTTATTTGTATTACTTCCGTGTGGACGTATGCTCGTGCGCGATTGTGAGTGAATGTGAACCGCGGCATTCACAAATTACAAAATAAATTGAAAAAAACATCTATGTTGTGCGTGCAATACAACTGTGCTGCTTTTATTTTGAAAAGTGTAATTTATGGGTGTATGTCCGTGTGTAACCTGTGAGTGAAGGTGCTCAGCGACAAGTGATGCCCAGTTACCCCCGAGACGCTAAAAAGAGAAAAGTTGATGACGAATGCCGTGTTTTCAACAAGACATGGACTGCCAAGTATTTCTTTACGGAAATTAAAGGTAAAGCAGTGTGCTTAATTTGTGGTACACAGGTTGCTGTATTTGAAGAAGATAATTTGAATCGCCACTACACGACGAAGCACGAGGAAAAATACCGGAATCAGTCTGATGAAGCGCGCGCAAGGGAGGCTGATGCGTTGATGGTAAAACTGCAAACCCAACAAGGACTTTTTGCCAAATTTCACACCCCCAGAGATGCAGCTGTCAGGACAAGTTTCGTAATTTCTCACAAAATCGCCAGAAAAAGTAAGGCGTTTTCTGACGGAGAGTTTATTAAGGAGTGCTTATTGGACTCTGTTGCGCTGATATTCCCGGAGAAGAGGGGCGCATTTGAGAACGTGTCACTCTCCCGACGCACTGTAACGAGGCGGGCTGAGACCATCGCTGGAGACTTGGAGCTTCAGCTGAAGAACAGAACGGCCGACTTTAACTGTTTTTCGTTGGCTTTGGATGAGAGCTGCGATGTACGTGACACCGCCCAGCTGCTCATCTTCTTACGTGGGATAACTGCAGACTTTCAAATCACGGAGGAGCAGGCAGCCATGCAGTCAATTAAAGAGACAACCACAGGTAATGACTTGTTCACATAGGTAAATGCGTGTTTGGACATGTTAAGACTGAAATGGGACAAGCTGGCAGGTGTGACAACAGATGGTTGTCCAAATCTGACGGGGAAAAATGTTGGACTTTTAAAGAGGATGCAGGATAAAGTGACAGAAATTGACATTTTTGCATTGTATTATACATCAGGGAATGTTGTGTAAGACAGTGTTAAAAATAAAACCCATCCATCCATCCATTTTCTACCACTTATTCCCTTTTGGGGTCGCGGGGGGCGCTGGAGCCTATCTCAGCTACAATCGGGCGGAAGGCGGGGTACACCCTGGACAAGTCGCCACCTCATCGCAGGGCCAACACAGATAGACAGACAACATTCACACTCACATCCACACACTAGGGTCAAAAGCAATCTGCTTTTGTATAAAGTTAAGTTAGGTTAAATTAAATTATTATTATTATTATTATTATTTATTTTACGGTATATCAAAAATAATTTGAGCAACATTTATTTGTCTAGTGTTTAAATGTACGGAAGTGACAATGAATTTCCCCAAGGGGACCAATAAATCTAAATCTAAATCTAAAATCTAAATCTAAATATTGTCGGTGTGGCCCTCCAGCAGTGCTCGGGTTGCTCATGCGGCCCCTGGTAAAAAATTAATTGCCTACCCCTGTTGTAGATGATGCTACATATGTACAAAATAAACCACATGATGCTAGCACATCAGTCGAGGAAAAGGATCAAACTACATAAATAACATACTGTAATTTGATTTTGATATAATTGTTTTATCTTGATAGATTGAAAATTAACACCAATGAGTTGACTGATGAACATTATCACATCATTTATTCAGAAAATATACATAACGACAAATAAAGATATAATACTAATAACCGCAACATGTAAGTGTAAAAAAAAAAACAAGCACATTTTGATTTGTACAATTTCAGAATGTGCAAGCAACAAAAAAAAAAACAATCTGAAGTTCATCAATCAATCAATCAATCAATCTTTATTTATATAGCCCTAAATCACAAGTGTCTCAAAGGGCTGCACAAGCCACAACGACATCCTCGGTACAAAGCCCACATACGGGCAAGGAAAAACTCACCCCAGTGGGACGTCGATGTGAATGACTATGAGAAACCTTGGAGAGGACCGCATATGTGGGTAACCCCCCCCCTCTAGGGGAGACCGAAAGCAATGGATGTCGAGTGGGTCTGACATAATATTGTGAGAGTCCAGTCCATAGTGGATCCAACATAATAGTAAGAGTCCAGTCCATAGTGGGGCCAGCAGGACACCATCCCGAGCGGAGACGGGTCAGCAGCGTAGAGATGTTCCCAGCCGATGCACAGGCGAGCGGTCCACCCCGGGTCCCGACTCTGGACAGCCAGCACTTCATCCATGGCCACCGGACCTGTGCCCCCCCCCCCCCCCTCAAGGAAAAGGGGAGCAGAGGAGAAAAGAAAAGAAACGGCAGATCAACTGGTCTAACAGGGGGGCTATTTAAAGGCTAGAGTATACAAATGAGTTTTAAGATGGGACTTAAATGCCTCTACTGAGGTAGCATCTCTAATTGTTACCGGGAGGGCATTCCATAGTACTGGAGCCCGAATAGAAAACGCTCTATAGCCCGCAGACTTTTTTTGGGCTCTGGGAATCACTAATAAGCCGGAGTTCTTTGAACGCAGATTTCTTGCCGGGACATATGGTACAATGCAATCGACAAGATAGGACGGAGAGTAGTATTTTATACGTAAGTAGTAAAACCTTAAAGTCACTTCCTAAGTGCACAGGAAGCCAGTGCAGGTGAGCCAGTATAGGCGTAATTTGATCAAACTTTCTTGTTCTTGTCAAAAGTCTAGCAGCCGCATTTTGTACCAACTGTAATTTTTTAATGCTAGACATAGGGAGACCCGAAAATAATACGTTACAGTAGTCGAGACGAGACGTAACGAACGCATGAATAATGATCTCAGCGTCGCTGAGTTGTCTTTATTTTTAAGTTATTGTGCCGTGATTTTACCAGTCCGGCCCTCTTGGGAGTAGATTTGTCTCCATGTGGCCCCCGATCTAAAATGAGTTTGACCCTCCTGCTTTAAATGATCAAAATGTGCAAATATTACACGTTATTATAAATGTACCTGTTACTACATTACTTATATACGTACATCATGTGTATACAACCTCAATGGAGGTGTTTGGATTTTTTTTCAAGGTCATTCCTTATTTATTTTTTTGTGGGTGTGTTTCCAGTGTTTTGGGGCTCACTTCCTGTTCTGCAGTTGTATTTTGTTTACACTTCCTGTTTTGTCAGTGTAAGCTCACAGTAACTGCACTCCTGCTTGCTAGTTTTTCTGTTCACTTGCAGGTGATTAGAGATGATGGTTTTCACCTGCTGAGGACCATATAAACTAATCTCACAGTTTCTTCGGTTGTGGGATCATTGTATACGGGAGGTACAAACACTGTCAGTGGTATTTTGGAGCTATTTGTTTTATATTCATTATTGTTGTGCGCTCTTGTTTTGGTTCATTTTTTTTCTAACGTAGCTTTCCCTGTGTTTTTTTGGTGCACTTCACCACTACACTCTATTTGTGTTCTTGTGCATTTGCACATTTAATACTTGTTTACATGCACACTGCCTGCTGTCTCTTGCATTTTGCAGAGGTGTGGACTCGAGTCACATGACTTGGACTGGAGTCAGACTCGAGTCAATGAATTTGATGACTTTAGACTCGACTTGACAAAATGCAAAGAGACTTGCAACTCGACTTAGACTTTAACATCAATGACTTGTGACTTCACTTGGACTTGAGCCTTTTGACTTGACATGACTTGCTACTTCCCCCAAAACCCAAAGATTAAAAAGTTATTCAGCGCGCCGTAGCTTTCATTTTGTACGTGTCTGTCTGTCTATGAGCGTGTGTGCTGCTTGTCAGCGTGTGTGCTCTCAGTACAACAGCCAATCAAATTAGATCTAAGTTGTTTTCGTCCCACAACATTCATCCAATCAAATTGCAGGACAACCACCGAACAAGAGTTGTCAAACAACGCAAAAGTGAGAAAGATTTATACCAAAGTTAGTTTCGTTCGGGTATTAACACTATGACTTGTTCAACAAAAAACGAATTGCAGTATGCTAAACATGCAGTTCGAATATTGCAGACGGAGACGCAATAACTTCCAACTTCGTTCGACATTTGAAGTTGCACAAAGAAGGGTACGTTTTGAATGTAAGTTAACGTTTATTGGCTAAGTAACGTGACTTTTATTTGCTGTGTAGTTAAATGAGTGAGGCTGTAAACTCACTGCTAACGTTATAACCATAGACATCTTATAAGGGTACGGAGCATGGAGCGCTACTGCCTACTGGCGCAGACGAGACGCGGGGCCGCCATCTTGGAGTGGTGATCCGCTCCACTCAGTGCAATTCATTTGGCAGGAGCAATGAACTGTCAGCGCATTTAATTCAGCTTACCTCACTGAATACCAGAGGTGGGACCAAGTCCTAAGTCCTGCATTTTGAGTTTCGAGTCCTTTCAAGTCCTTTTAACCACAGTAATATATTAACACAGATTGTGTATGCTTTTCAAACGCTGTATTTATTTATTAAAACAAGTGCATTTTAAATTGCAGGAAAGAAAATTGTGCTGACATTGCACTTTATAATAGCACTATTAACCAGTCATTTTAAACATTAACTCATTCCTTTACAGAACAAACACATTGAAAAATAAAGTGCAAATGTACTTATTTGTACAAAAGTGTTAACATTGAAAAAACATGACATATACGTGAACATAACAAAAAAGTTGTACTGTCAGGGCCCTATGCTGCATTGCATTTGCAAAAGACCAAATTAGCCAAGAGTCTGTCAGTCATTTGTGCACAATGGGGGCGTAGTATGATGCCACCATGGCTGAAAACTCGCTCCACTGGAGCACTGGAGGCAGGCACTGCCAAGACTCTCATGGCCACTCGGAACAGTGAAGGAAGAGTCTTCATGTTTAATGCCCAGAACAAAAGGGGGGAGAGAGTTGTTTTAGGTTGGTGCACTACTTGTAAGTGTATCTTGTGTTTTTTATGTTGATTTAATTAAAAAAAGAAAAAAAATATATATATATTTCTTGTGCGGCCCGATACCAATCGATCCACGGACCAGTACCGGGCCGCGGCCCGGTGGTTGGGGACCACTGAGGTAAACAACCAACAGTATGTCAGAAAGCTAGCTAAAACGGTACACATATTCATAATATAGTATACATTTTAACTGACCTTTATTTGACTATTTTTGTCTTTTTTTAGGTGGCTAAAATACGCGGTGCTGCTGACCGCCGTCTAACGTTACGTGTGATATATTGACTAACGTAACCCTGCTTAAAAAAAATAACTGAACAAAAAGTATGAATAAGGTAGTGAACTGCAACAGATTCCCGTGTTTGCAATAACGTTATAACGTTAGCAGTGAGTTTACAGCCTCACTGATTTAACTACACAGCAAATAAAAGTCACGTTACTTAGCCAATAAACGTTATCTTACATTCAAAACTTACCGTTCTTTGTGCAAACGGTCAGCTATTTTTAATTTGAAGAAACAATATGATTAGGTTAATATACATGCGTATATCCTACATAAACAATGTATGAATACATTAGATATCTATATATCTTAGGGACCTATAGACTGTATCTCTGTTGCTGCAGCAGCAGAGTTTATTCTGTCTTGACACTTTGTATTGATATTTTCTATTACATTCTTCCCTTAAATGATCATGTTTACAGTGATTGTTTTATATGTATTTTTTATGTATGTCGCTTTGGATAAAATCCTCTGCCAAATACTTAAACATAAACATATATAAACACCTGAAAGTCTTTATATCAGCTCAAACCACCAATCTGTTTCACTGGTTTCAGAATAAAACCAAATTCTGTCTTACCCAACAATGTTAGTATTTGAATATTGTTACTTGAAGACTTATTCCTGGTTACAATTATACTGTTAAGAAAGTATTGTTTTATATTTTGCCTAAAATGAGAACACATCATAATCAGTGGCGGCTGGTGAATTTGGTTTTAGGTGGGGCTGAAAGTTTGTAAACCAAACCCCTGTAGGGGCGTCATCCTCCCCCAGAAGATTTCTTTGTGATTTTCACATACAAATATTGAAGATCTTTGCTCCTTCTCAACTCTGTGGTAATATTCTTTTCACAAAACAAACCAATAGTACATTAATGTTAAATATTACTTGTGAATAGTAGTCCCTTGATTCCTATTTTCAACAGTCCGCTCATTTGAGCAGGAAAACGTTGAACACCATCTTTGTTTTCTACCTGTCAACTGTCAGTTTAGGCTGCTCGCCGGCTCCTCATCACCACTTCAAGATGGCGGCCAAATTGCTCGCGTCACAGCAGCCAATGCTGCGTCTACTTATAAGATGTCTTTGGTTATAACGTCATTGCAAACACGGCAATATGTTGCCTCCACTGCAGATCGCAGTGGTTAATAGTGCCGGATTGTAGTCAGCTGGAGGCGTGTCTTAATGAAATTAAACAATGGATGTCCGCTAACTTCTTGCAACTCAACACTAAGAAAACGGAAATGCTGATTATCGGTCCTGCTAAACACCGACATTTATTTGATAATACCACCTTAACATTTGACAACCAAACAATTACACAAGGCGAATCAGTAAAGAATCTGGGTATTATCTTCGACCCAACTCTCTCCTTTGAGTCACACATTAAGAGTGTTACTAAAACGGCCTTCTTTCATCTCCGTAATATCGCTAAAATTCGTTCCATTTTGTCCACTAGCGACGCTGAGATCATTATTCATGCGTTCGTTACGTCTCGTCTCGATTACTGTAACGTATTATTTTCGGGTCTCCCTATGTCTAGCATTAAAAAATTACAGTTGGTACAAAATGCGGCTGCTAGACTTTTGACAAGAACAAGAAAGTTTGATCATATTACGCCTATACTGGCTCACCTGCACTGGCTTCCTGTGCACTTAAGATGCGACTTTAAGGTTTTACTACTTACGTATAAAATACTACACAGTCTAGCTCCAGCCTATCTTACCGATTGTATTGTACCATATGTCCCGGCAAGAAATCTGCGTTCAAAGAACTCCGGCTTATTAGTGATTCCCAGAGCCCAAAAAAAGTCTGCGGGCTGTAGAGAGTTTTCTATTCGGGCTCCAGTACTATGGAATGCCCTCCCGGTAACAATTAGTGATGCTACCTCAGTAGAAACATTTAAGTCCCATCTCAAAACTCATTTGTATATTCTAGCCTTTGAATAGCCCCCCTTTTTTAGACCAGTTGATCTGCCGTTTCTTTTCTTTTCTCCTCTGCTCCCCCCTATCCCTTGTGGAGGGGAAGACACACAGATCCGGTGGCCATAGATGGGGTGCTGGCTGTCCGGGGTCGGGACCCGGGGTGGACCGCTTGCCTGTATATTGGTTGGGAACATGTCTGCGCTGCTGACCCGTCTCCGCTCGGGATGGTTTCCTGCTGACCCCACTGTGGACTGGACTCTTACTGTTATGCTGGATCCACTATGGACTGGACTCTCACAATATTATGTCAGACCCACTCGACATCCATTGCATTCGGTCTCCCTAGAGGGGGGGGTTACCCACATATGCGGTCCTCTCCAAGGTTTCTCATAGTCATTCACATCGACGTCCCACTGGGGTGAGTTTTTCCTTGCCCTTATGTGGGCTATACCGAGGATGTCGTTGTGGCTTGTGCAGCCCTTTGAGACACTTGTGATTTAGGGCTATATAAATAAACATTGATTGATTGATTGATATTATGAAGTGCAATGTCAGCACTATTTTTTTTCCTGCCATTTCAAATGCACTTCTTTTAATAAATAAATACAGCGTTTGAAAAGCATACACAATCTGTGTAAATATATTAGTCTGTGGTTAAAAGGACTTGAAAGGACTCGAAACTCAAAATGCAGGACTTGGGACTTGACTTGAGACTTTCCAGTCTTGACTTTGGACTTGACTCTGGACTTGCCTGTCTTGACTCGGGACTTGACTTGAGACTTGAGGGCAAAGACTTGAGACTTACTTGTGACTTGCAAAACAATGACTTGGTCCCACCTCTGGCATTTTGTAGTCCCAACTATTGCTACAAAGAGCGAACACAACACAGTGAGTAATATTTTCAAAAGATCAATTAAGATGCTTTTGAAGAGGGTGGGCGTGGTTTCATTTGCAATCCAACAACACCTCCACACTGCAAAAAGTCAGTGTTCAAAAAACAAGAAAAAAAAAAACACAAATTAGGGGTATTTTATTTGAACTAAGCAAAATTACCTGCCAATAGAACAAGAAAATTTGGCTTGTCAAGACTTTCCAAAACAAGTAAAATTATCTAACCTTAATGAACCCTAAAAAACCTTAAAATAAGTATATTCTCACTATAAACAACTGTACTACTATATGAGTACGTATTTTCAATTGTTTCATTGAAAATAAAACAGCAAAGTCCATTTGGCTGTCATCTGTTTTAATATGAGACACAATTGTGTCAAAGTCGTGATTTTTTTTTTTTACATGCTTGAAACAAGAAATTATTACTTTAAAAAAGTATTTTTGTACTTGTGAGTGTTGATGACACAGCTTTGCCACAGTTGATATTCTAGTTTCAAGCATGTTTTACTCAATATAGGTCATCAAATCTCAGCAACAAGCTGTAATATCTTACTGAGATCATTTAGGACCAAAACCCTTAAAACAAGTAAAACACTCTAACATAAAATCTGCTTAGTGAGAAGAAGTATCTTATCAGACAGAAAATAAGCAAATATCACACTTATTTAAAATATTTAATCTTACTTAGGGAACGCCTCGGGATCCCCCGGGAAGAGCTGGACGAAGTGGCTGGGGAGAGGGAAGTCTGGGCTTCCCTGCTTAGGCTGCTGCCCCCGCGACCCGACCTCGGATAAGCGGAAGAAGATGGATGGATGGATGGATGGAATCTTACTTAGATTTCAGTTTTTGCAGTGCACAAACCAACATCTCACAGACAGATATAACATTTTGCAGAACATTTAGAGCGAAGCATAACCAATACATATTATCTAGACCACAATGAAATGTTTTGACTGTCGAATAAAATCCTAATAGGTCCACTTGAAATAGTAATCTTTAAGCAATAAGTATGATGATAAACTAAGCTGAAAGTAGAGTTAAATAGTAATTTAATAGCAAGAAGTATGATGATGAAGTATTTCCACCTAAGATGAGTTCATCCTTTTTACTCCAGCATGTTAACTGTAACATAAACGTAAAATCTGCATTGTGAAAATATTGTTTACAGTTGTATTATAGATGTATTATAGAAGTTTTGTAGATGAATTATGGTTGTATCATATTTATATTTGTTTATATATGACTTATTATCGGCCGATAAATGCTTTAAAATGTAATATCGGAAATTATCGGAAATTATCGGTATCGGTTTCAAAATCATCGGTATCGGTTTCAAAAAGTAACATTTATGACTTTTTAAAACGCCGCTGTGTACACGGACGTAGGGAGAAGTACTGAGCGCCAATAAACCTTAAAGGCACTGACTTTGAGTGCCGGCCCAGTCACTAATATCTGCAGCTTTTCACACACACAAGTGAATGCAACTCATACCTGGTCAACAGCCATACAGGTCACACTGAGGGTGGCCGTATAAACAACTTTAACACTGTTACAAATATGCGTCACACTGTGAACCCACACCAAACAAGAATGACAAACACATTTCGGGAGAGCACCGTAACACAACATAAACACAACAGAACAAATACACAGAACCCCTTGCAGCACTAACTCTTCCGGGACGCTACAATATACACCCCCCGCTATCCCCTACCCTCCACCAACTCAACCCCGCCCCCCCAACCCCGCCCACCTCAACCTCCTCATGCTCTCTCAGGGAGAGCATGTCCCAAATTCCAAGCTGCTGTTTTGAGGCATGTTAAAAAAAATAATGCACTTTGTGACTTCAATAATAAATATGGCAGTGCCATGTTGACATTTTTTTCCATAACTTGAGTTGATTTATTTTGGAAAACCTTGTTACATTGTTTAATGCAGGGGTGCTCACACTTTTTCTGCAGGCGAGCTACTTTTCAATTGATCAAGTCGTGGGGATCTACCTCATTCATATATATAATTTATATTTACTTATTTATGAAGTATATGTTTTTGTTAACAAGTTAAAGGTGTTTAATGATAATACAAGCATGTTTAACACATATAGTTAATATTGTTAATAAATTAAAGATGTTTAATGAAAATACAAGTTTGTTTAATACATATAGTTAATATTGTTAACAAGTTAAAGGTGATTAATGATAATACAAGCATGTTTAACACATATAGTTAATATTGTTAAGTTTAAGGTGTTTAAAGATAATGCAAACATGTTTAACACATATAGTTAATATTGTTAACAAGTTAAAGATGTTTAGTGATAATGCAAGCATGTTTAACACATATAGTTAATATTGTTGATAAATTAAAGGTGTTTAATGATAATACAAGAATGTTTAACACATAGTTAATATTGTTAACAAGTTAAAGGTGTTTAAAGATAATACAAGCATGTTTAACACTTATAGTTAATATTGGTAATAAGTTAAAGGTGTTTAAAGATAATACAAGCATGTTTAACACATATAGTTAATATTGTTAATAAGTTAAAGGTGTTTAAAGATAATACAAGCATGTTTAACACATATAGTTAATATTGTTAATAAGTTCAAAGTGTTTAGAGATAATACAAGCATGTTTAACACATATAGTTAATATTGTTAATAAGTTAAAGGTGTTTAAAGATAATACAAGCATGTTTAACACATATAGTTAATATTGTTAATAAGTTCAAAGTGTTTAGAGATAATACAAGCATGTTTAACACATATAGATTCCTTTCTTTCATGAAGACAAGAATATAAGTTGGTGTATTACCTGATTGTGATGACTTGCATTGATTGGAATCAGACAGTAGTGCTGATAAGGTCCGCATTTTCGAATGGAGGAGAAAAAAAAGTCCTCCTTTCTGTCCAGTACCACATGAAAGTGGTTGGTTTTTGGCATCTTATTTGTCCAGCTTCCGTACTCCTTTGTATACACTTTACAAGAAATACATTGTCGGCAAACTCCGTAGCTTGCTAGCTTGTGCACGCCAGCTTTCTGAGACTCTTATTTTGTTAGCGCAGGCAGGATGAAGTAGCGCTTTTATTGTGCAACTGTGCAGTCGGTCTTTGGAGTTTTGACGACAGGTACGGCGCCAGAGTCTGTTGAAATAAAGTGTTTCTCGCCTTCCAGTCGGTCATTTTAATGAGCTGGCAGCAGCCAGCGTCATCTCAGAAGATCCTCGGGTGCCGTGAATGTCAATCAAGTGACGAAAGTGACGTCATAGTGAAGATTTATGATCGCTCATTTTTAGGACTATTTTTTTAATGCCTGGCTGGTGATCGACTGACACACTCTCCGAGATCGACCGGTAGATCGCAATCGACGTAATGAGCACCCCTGGTTTAATGCATCCAGCGGGGCATCACAACAAAATTAGGCATAATAATGTGTTAGTTCCACGACTGTATATATCGGTATCGGTTGATATCGGTATCGGTAATTAAGAGTTGGACAATATCAGAATATCAGTGATCGGCAAAAAAGCCATTATAGGACATCTCTAATTACAGTTGTTTATAGTTGTGTTACAGATATTATATAGTATTTTAAATGTATTATTGTTGTAATATAGATTGGTAATAAATGTATTATAGTCATGCTCTCATGTTTGATGACAATAAATCCTTCTAGTTGAGTCTAGTTGTATTATAGATGTATTACAATTATATTTTCGATATATTATAGATGTATTACAGATGTATCGTAGAGGTAAAATAATTGTATTATAGTCATGCTCTCATGTTTAATGACAATAAAGTGTTCTACTGCAGTCAATTATAGTTGTATTATATATGTATTATAGTTGTGTTATATTTATATTGTAGATGTATTATAAATGTTGTTGTATTATAGTTGCTTTATAGTTGTATTTTATATGCTTTATAGTTGTGTAAATGTATTATAGTAGTATTACAGATGTTTTAGATTTGTATTGTAGTTGTATTAAAGTTGTACTGTAGATGTATTATTGTTGTATATGTTTTATAAATGTATTATAGTTGTATATTCTAGATGTATTATAGTTGAATTATAAATATACTGTGTTGTAGATCTATTGTAGAGATATTATAGGTGTTTATATATTAAATTATTTGAGATGTATTATAGTTTTTTATAGTTGTATTATAAATGTATTATAGATGTATTATAGTTGTATTAAAATTGTATTGTAGTTATAAATGTGTGATAGATATATCATACATTCACCGGGAACGGCGTGGTTCGATCCCCGGCTTCCGCTATTTTAGTCCTTTGTGTCCTTGAGCGAGACACTTCACCCTTGCTCCTGATGGGTCGTGGTTAGGGTCTTGCATGGCAGCTCCCGCCATCAGTGTGTGAACGTGTGTGTGAATGGGTGAATGTGGAAATAGTGTCAAAGCGCTTTGAGTACTTTGAAAGTGGAAACGTATAACCCATTTACCATTCACCAGTTGTATTATAGACAGAGGTGGGTAGTAACGCGCTACATTTACTCTGTTACATCTACTTGAGTAACTTTTGGGATAAATTGTACTTCTAAGAGTAGTTTTAATGCAACATACTTTTACTTTTACTTGAGTATATTTATAGAGAGGAAACGCTACTTTTACTCCGCTACTTTTATCTACATTCAGCTCGCTACTCGCTACTAATTTTTATCGATCTGTTAATGCACGCTTTGTTTGTTTTGGTCTGTCAGACAGACCTTCAAAGTGCCTGCGTTTCAACAAATACAGTCACTGGTGACGTTTCACTCCGTTCCACCAATCAGATGCAGTCACTGGTGACGTTGGACCAATCAAACAGAGCCAGGGGTCACATGACCTGACTTAAACAAGTTGAAAAACTTATTTGGGTGTTGCCATTTGGTGGTCAATTGTACGGAATATGTACTGTACTGTGTAATGTACTAATAAAAGTTTCAATCAATCAATCAAAAGTGTGAAGGAAAAAAGACCCTTATTTATTTCAACCGTACATCCCGTCAAAAGCCTAAAGACTGACTGCACAGTTCCTGTCTTCACAATAAAAGTGCCGCTCCATCGCGCCTGCGCTTTCAAAATAAGAGTCTCCGAAAGCCAGCGCAAACAAGCTAGCAAGCTACGAAGTTTGCCGCCAATGTATTTCTTGTAAAGTGTACAAAAACGAATATGGAAGCTGGACAAATAAGATGCCAAAAACCAACCACTTTCATGTGGTATTAGACAGAAAGGAGGAACTTTTTTTCTCCTCCATTTGAAAACGTGGACGTTATTAGCACTACTGTCTGATTACATTTAATGCAATTGTCATCAGAATCAGGTAATACACCAACTTATATTCTTGTCTTCATGAAAGAAAGGAATCTATATGTTAAACATGCATGTATATTCATTAAATAACCTTTAACATGTAAACAAAAACGGCAAAATAAATAAATATAAATTATATACTGTATATATCAATGTATGTATATATATATATATATATATATATATATATATATATATATATATATATATATATATATATATATATATATATATATACATATATATATATATATGTGTATATATATATATATATATATATATGTGTGTATATATATAAACATATATATATATATATATATACACACATATATATATATGTGTATATATATATGTATGTGTGGGGAAAAAAAATCACAAGACTATTTCATCTCTACAGGCCTGTTTCATGAGGGGGGTACCCTCAATCGTCAGGAGATTTTAATGGGAGCATTCGCATACCATGGTTTATATAGGGCACAGAGTGGGTGGGTACAGGCTGGCCTAGGGGCGTGGTGATTGGTTCATGTGTTACCTAGGAGGTGTTTCCGTCTATGGCGGCATGTTGTTACAATTTCGCTGCGCTTGTTGAGGGATGACAGGTCTGGACGGTAGATAATAAACAGTTTCTCTTTCAAGCATAGGTTGCATCTTTTATTACCACTATTGTAAGGTGTGCTGGATGCAAGAATTTGCCATGTTATTGAATATTCAACATTATTGTCTTTGAGGTCCCAAATGTGTTTGCTGAGTTCTGTGGTATTTCGCAGGTTTTTGTTCCTGAAAGAAGCCTTGTGGTTGTTCCATCTGGTTTTGAATTCACCCTCGGTTAATCCTACATATGTGTCGGATGTGTTAATGTCCTTGCGTATTACCTTAGATTGGTAGACAACTGATGTTTGTAAGCATCCCCCGTTGAGGGGGCAATCAGGTTTCTTTCGACAGTTACATGCTTTGTTGGTTTTGGGGTCGTTCTGACTGGGGGTCGACGGCTCATTTGCAATTGTTTTGTTGTGGTTTGAGATGATTTGTCGTATATTGTTCATGCAGCTGTAGCTCAATTTGATGTTGTTCTTGTTGAATACTTTTCTTAGGTTGTTGTCTTTGGGAAAGTGTTTGTCAATCAGGTTGAGGAATTTGTGTCCAATGTTCGTTGAGACGTTTTTGCTGTATGGGGGGTTGTACCAGATGATGCCGTTTCGTTTTCTGTGTATATATATATATATATATATATATATATATATATGTGTGTGTGTGTGTACATATATATATATATATATGTATATATATATGTGTGTATATATACATATATATATATGTATATGTGTGTATATATATATATATATATATATATATATATATATATATATATATATATATATATATATATATATATATATATATATATATGATATGTGTGTGTATGTTACTCATCAGTTACTCAGTACTTGAGTAGTTTTTTCACAACATACTTTTTACTTTTACTCAAGTAAATATTTGGGTGACTACTCCTTACTTTTACTTGAGTAATAAATCTCTAAAGTAACAGTACTCTTACTTGAGTACAATTTCTGGCTTCTCTACCCACCTCTGATTATAGATGTGTTATAGTTGTATTACACTTGTATATTAGTTGTATTCCAGATGTATTATAATTGTATTATAGTTGTATAACAGTTGTATTATAGATGTATTATTAAAATACAAAGAATGAGTTGAAATGTCCTCACAGTAAATCTGATATTTCCAGTGTGGACTCGTCATCCAGCGAGGAATTATGTTCACATTAGAAGGACAATGTCCACATCCTGAGCGAGGTTAACACGAGGACACGTCTTTTCCGAATGACTTTGGCCGTGAACTTTAATGCGGGATCATTTCTGTGGTCTGACAAGCGCAGAATTGAAGAAAATAAATTGTACTCAACAGCAGCAAACTGAATGTTTTAAGCCCTCCAGAAAGTAAATCAAGTCAGAGCTTTATGATGTTGCGCCGACTTTTAATTGCTGAACTTTGCAGTAAGGAGCATTTATTATACCCCGATCTGATTTTTGGACGTTGATAAATACGGTTTTCGCTTCCCAGAGCTTTAATTAAAGTGAAGGTATTTGAGAGCTTTGATGTTGAAGATGGACTCGCTGTTAGCTCTCCCAAGGACGTATTTGTTGCAGCACGGGGGTATTGTTGGTGTTTATTAAAAGACCATTTTTTCTTCAGATGATACAAAGGCTGATTAGTGTACGTTCACGTCGACGGTCACTGTCCCTCGGTGCAATCCGTCGCCGGCTGATTTCATTTCACCAGGCTGCTTCAAAGGGATTGTGGGAAAAGAGAAGGCATCTTTCGCTCTCTCTCTCTTCATTACGCTCCCAATGCAACATCCCTTCATCTCTGCAAACAATCCATCTGCCGCACTAAAGCCTGTTTTGTCAAGAGTTGTTAGTCGCTCGGCCTCGGGGACCGCAAGTGCAGGCTATTATTAATCTTGTTTGTCTCCCGTTTCTCTGTCGCTACCAAAACGTGGGATTGAAAGCCCAGTGGACTTTTGTCTTGCACAAGCACAATCAATGACATGAGTAAATTCTGATTATCATCGAGATGCGTGAAGAGAGGGGGGTGCCTCCAGGGGGCGGGGTCACCAGTGTCACCTTCGGAATGCTTTGAAATTAAATAGCTGCTTTTCCCAGTAGCTTTCACCCGGGGATTTGTTCATTTTCAGCAGTTTTACATCACGGCGTCCGCCGCAAACATGAGGAATTGCAAAAGTCATTCGCTATATGACATTATCATCTTGATGTTTTACCAAAATGAATGGCATCACAATATAGAGACCATGCCCTAATCCAGTGTTTTTCAACCACTGGGTCGCGACACTAGTGTGCCGTGAGATACAGTCTGGTGTTCCTTCGGAGATGATCTAATTTCACATATTTGGGTTAAAAATATTTTTTGTAAACCAGTAGTTATAGTCTGCAAATTATGTGTTGTTGATGAGTCTCGTTGCTGTCTAGAGCTCGGCAGTAGGTGGTATCCGGTAGTTAATTGCTTTGTAGACGTCGGAAACAGCGGGAGGCAGTGTGCAGGTAAAAAGGTGTCTAATGCTTTAACCAAAAATAAACAAAACGTGAGTGCCCGTAAGAAAAGACATTGACGATTAGTTATAGTTATTGTGACGACCGGGGCGCGTGGTGATGCGGGGCTCGTTCTCCCAGGAATGCAGACGGGCTTCAGACACAGCGTGCAGGTAGGAAAAGATTTATTTAAGAAATAAATTATACAGGAACAAACAAAAACGTGCTCATTGCACGGAAGGCAAAAACTAAAAGAGCTAGCGTGGGAGCTAGAAGGTAAAAATGAGTGTAGCGTGGAAGCTAGCAGGTTCAGAGCAGGAAACAAAAGTCGTCATCTGTTGTACGAAAACAAACTAGGAAGCAAGACAGAATGACAGGGAAGGCAGGCTTAAATAATAATGTCAGTGATGACAAACAGGTGCGCGTCGGGAACACACACGCGGCAGGTGAAAACAATAAGCAGCCATGGCAACAAACTCAGGTGTACAAAACAGGCACTCAAGGAGTCCAAAACTAACAAAAAACACAAGTACCTTGAAAACGTAAACAAAAATATGATCCGAGCAGCGGGTCATAACAGTTATAGTACCAATGATTGTCACACACACACTAGGTGTGGTGAAATTAGTCCTCTGCATTTAACCCATCCCCTTGATCGCCCCCTGGGAGGTGAGGGGGCAGGGGGCAGCAGCGGTGCCGTGCCCGGGAATCATTTTCGGTGATTTAACCCCCAATTCCAACCCTTGATGCTGAGTGCCAAGCATAGGGAAGGCTATGCAGAACGAAACTAAAACTGAACTGGCTACAAAGTAAATAAAAACAGAATGCTGGACGACAGCAAAGACTTACTGTGGAGCAAAGACGTCGTCTACAAAGTACATCCGAACATGACATGACATCAACAATGTCCCCACAAAGAAGGATAAAACCAACTGAAATATCCTTGATTGCTAAAACAAAGTAGATGCAGGAAATATCGCTCAAAGGAAGACATGAAACTGCTACAGGAAAATACCCCCCCAAAAATAGAAAAAGCCACCAAAATAGGAGCGCAAGACAAGAACTAAAACACTACACACAGGAAAACAGCAAACAACTCAAAATAAGTCACGGTGTGATATTGATGCATGGTTGATTATGGTTTAAAGTCATATCCAACAATTGCGACAACGACTTTTTACTGTCAACTGAGTTTCGTTTTTTAATGATTTCTGCTGGTGGTGTGCCTCCGGATTTTTTCAACGCAAAAAATGTGCCTTAGCTCAAAAAAGGTTGAAAAACACTGCCCTAATCCAGGTGTCCCAAACCTTTTTTCCACCAGGGACCGGTTTAACGTATGCATTATTTTCACGGACAACAGCATACTGTCATAACTTGGACTATGGTGTGGTTTGTTCTCCCGAGGTGCAAGTGAATTGGACTGGTCACGGCATGAAGGTAAATACATAATTTAATAATAACACTCAAACGAACAAAAGGCGCGCTCAAGGCGGATGTACAAACTTGACTAATGAAAACAAAAGACTTGCACGGGGGCAAAAAAACTATGAACAAATAAACAAAACACTAACTGTGGCATGAATCGAAACAAAACTTACTTGGCATGGACATGAAGTGCGCAGCGGAGGACAGAGTGTGACAGGGGGCATAAATGCGGGGTCGTCAGCAAGAAAAACTGAAAAACACTGAACTTAAATACTATGGACATGATTAGTGAAAGCAGGTGCGTGACTCAAAACGTGAAACAGGTGCGTGACGTGACAGGTGAAAACTAATGGTTGCTATGGTGACCAGACAAGGGAGTGAAAAAGCCAGAAACTAAACAAAACATGACTAAGACAAAACATGATTACACAGACATGACAGAACTCCCCCCTTACGGACAGATCCCAGATGTCCAAGAAAAAACTTAAGAGTCATGGGAGGGCGGGAGGGGGACATGGCGGTGGATCGCCAGACCACGTGTCCCCGTATCCACCGGGGCAGAGTTAGGTGGCGGCGGCGAGTGGAACGTCGCTGCAGCAGGCGAGGCGGGCGCCCAGGGAATGGCCACATTCGTGGCCGACTGGGAGGTGGGCGCACTTGGCGTGGCGGGCGACCAGGTAGCGGCCATATCCATAGCCGACGAGGAGGCAGGCGCGTCGTCAACTTGGCAGGCGTGGCAGCTCGGCGTGGCAAGTCAGGCGGCGAAGCTCGGCGTGACGCGTCCAGCGGCGAAGCTCGGCGTGACGCGTCCAGCGGCGAAGCTCGGCGTGGGTCTTGGTCTTGGTGTGGGTCTTGGCATGGCGGGTCTTGGTCTTGGTGTGGGTCTTGGTCTTGGTGTGGGTCTTGGTCTTGGTCTTGGCATGGCGAGTCTTGGTCTTGGTCTTGGCATGGCGGGTCTTGGTCTTGGTCTTGGCATGGCGGGTCTTGGTCTTGGTCTTGGCATGGCGGGTCTTGGCGTCGTGAAGCTGCGACTGGCGGCACTTGGCGTCGTGGAGCTGCGACTGGCGGCACTTGGCGTCGTGGAGCTGCGACTGGCGGCACTTGGCGTCGTGGAGCTGCGACTGGCGGCACTTGGCGTCGTGGAGCTGCGACTGGCGGCACTTGGCGTCGTGGAGCTGCGACTGGCGGCACTTGGCGTCGTGGAGCTGCGACTGGCGGCACTTGGCGTCGTGGAGCTGCGACTGGCGGCACTTGGCGTCGTGGAGCTGCGACTGGCGGCACTTGGCGTCGTGGAGCTGCGATTGGCGGCACTTGGCGTCGTGGAGCTGCGACTGGCGGCACTTGGCGTCGTGGAGCTGCGACTGGCGGCACTTGGCGTCGTGGAGCTGGTACCGGAGCTTGGCGTCGTGGAGCTGGTACCGGAGCTTGGCTTCGTGGAGCTGGTACCGGAGCTTGGCGTCGTGGAGCTGGTACCGGAGCTTGGCGAGGAACTTGGTATGGTGGAGCTGGTGCGGCAACAGGTGCTAGCCTTGGTGCAGGTGGAGGTGGCCTAGCTGGGGGTTGCGGCTTGGCAGGTCGGAAGACTGGTGAGGGCGGTCGTGCTGGAGGCTGTGGCTTGACAGGTCGGTATACTGGTGGTGGCGGCCGTGAGGGAGGCTGTGGCTTGGCATGGTGATGCCGAGCCACCCCACCAACACAGCTCCCGACCCCAGCCCCCCCCTCAAGGGGCGGATACCAGACGCGCTCCCTGCGGTCTGGAACTCTCTGTAGGGGTGGGCGGGGGAGGGCAGAAATGTCCCCTTTATTTTGGCCAAATTGTTTTGGTTTTTTATCCCCCACCTGGGGTTGTGTGGGCGGTAAAAAAGAAAAAAATTGTGACGGGGGCGGGACTTGAGTCTTGGGGGGCGGGGCATGAGTCTTGGGGGGCGGGGCATGAAATTGGGATGGCTGTGACTGACTAGACCTGAATTCTAAAAACTTATCTTGATAAAGTTTTGTTACGGACATGGAGTCTTTGGTTGGGAGCGGTTGAAAAAAAAGAGATTTGAGGAAAAAAAATTCTTGCTCTGTGATGTCATCCTCCGGTGATGGCGTGACGTCATCCTGGAGCAGCGGGGCTGGGAGCAGCCTGCTTCCGCCCGGAGGGGGAGGAGCTTGCGGGAGTGACGTGTCCTGACTGCTCGCGGAAGTCTTCCCAAACGTCCTCCGTCTTGGGCGACGTTTCCGCGGCTGGGGCGACGTGCCAACGTCGTGGGGCCACACGGAGTTCAATGGCACCATTTCTCCATTTGGCCCCCACATCTGGTCTCTGCGCTCCACGGAGGAGTAGCGTAGCGTTTCCTCCTCCATCGCGCGCAGGAGCTCCCACCTTCCTTCGTCCAATCTTGCGGGAGAACTTTTGTGCTGACGACATCTGTCATAACTTGGACTATGGTGTGGTTTGTTCTCCCGAGGTGCAAGTGAATTGGACTGGTCACGGCATGAAGGTAAATACATAATTTAATAATAACACTCAAACGAACAAAAGGCGCGCTCAAGGCGGATGTACAAACTTGACTAATGAAAACAAAAGACTTGCACGGGGGCAAAAAAACTATGAACAAATAAACAAAACACTAACTGTGGCATGAATCGAAACAAAACTTACTTGGCATGGACATGAAGTGCGCAGCGGAGGACAGAGTGTGACAGGGGGCATAAATGCGGGGTCGTCAGCAAGAAAAACTGAAAAACACTGAACTTAAATACTATGGACATGATTAGTGAAAGCAGGTGCGTGACTCAAAACGTGAAACAGGTGCGTGACGTGACAGGTGAAAACTAATGGTTGCTATGGTGACCAGACAAGGGAGTGAAAAAGCCAGAAACTAAACAAAACATGACTAAGACAAAACATGATTACACAGACATGACACATACAAATGAGCATGAAAAATCAACTCACTATAACGCTGAAGTAGTGGGAGCCCTGGGCGGGTTTCTTTGCAAAGAGATGGTCCCCGGAATGTTGATGGCGTATACCAGGGGTAGGGAACCTATGGCTCGAGAGCCAGATGTGGCTCTTTTGATGACTGCATCTGGCTCTCAGATCAATCTCAAATCCCGGCCGAGTCATACCAAAGACTATAAAAATTACCTACCTGCTTGACACTCAGCATCAAGGGTTGGAATTGAGGGTTAAATCACCAAAAATGATTCCCGGGCGTGGCACCGCTGCTGCCCACTGCTCCCCTCACCTCCCAGGGCGTGAACAAGGGGATGGGTTAAATGCAGAGGAAAAATTTCACCACACCTAGTGTGTGTGTGACAATCATTGGTACTTTAACTTTACTTTTAGTAATGAATAATTCCCCTGGTAATCACAGTGTTAAAAATAACGTTCAAAATATAAAACATTCTCTTGCATTTTAATCCATCCATCCGTTTTCTACCGCACCTGTTCAAGAAGTCGCATTAAAGGTAAGAAGTATTTTATTTATTATTGGTTAGCTTCAGAATAACAATGTTATTAAAAAGAAGAAGAGACTTTTTGTACTCTAAAAATGTTGGTCTTACTTAAAAATGCACACATTTAGTTGTATTCACTGTTAAAAAATATTATATGGCTCTCACGGGAATACATTTTAAAATATTTGGCTTTCATGGCTCTCCCAGCCAAAAAGGTTCCCGACCCCTGGCGTATACTGCAGAGGTGTGGACTCGAGTCACATGATTTGGACTCGAGTCAGACTCGAGTCATGAATTTGATGACTTTAGACTCGACTTGACAAAATGTAAAAAGACTTGCAACTCGACTTAGACTTTAACATCAATGACTTGTGACTTCACTTGGACTTGAGCCTTTTGAATTGACATGACTTGACATGACTTGCTACTTTCCCCAAAACCCAAAGATGAAAAAGTTATTCGGGAGCGCTTCGTATTTTTCATTGTGTACTTGTCTATCAGCGTTGCGTGTGTCAGCTGGTGTGCTCTAGAGCACACCAGCTGTTGTACTGAGCTCAGTACAACAGCCAATCAAATTAGATCTACTTTGTTTTCATCACACAGCATTCATCCAATCAAATTGCAGGACAACCAACGAAGAAGACATGTCCAAACCACACGCCAGTGAACAAAAAATGATACCTAAAATAATTTCGTGTGGGTATAAAAATTACGAGGTGGTCAACACAAAACGGTTTGCAGTATGCAACACATGCGGTTCGAAAATGACTGATGGAGAGGCAACAACTTCCAACTTCGTCCGGCATTTGAAGTTGCACAAAGAACGGTAAGTTTTGAATGTAAGTACGTTTATTGGCTAAGTAACGTGACTTTTATTTGCTGTGTAGTTAAATCAGTGAGGCTGTAAACTCACTGCTAACGTTATAACGTTATTGCAAACACGGGAATCTGTTGCAGTTCACTACCTTATTCATACTTTTTGTTCAGTGATTTTTTTTAAGCAGGGTTACGTTAGTCAATATATCACACGTAACGTTAGACGGCGGTCAGCAGCACCGCGTATTTTAGCCACCTAAAAAAAGACAAAAATAGTAAAATAAAGGTAAAATAAATACTACGCCCCCATCGTGCACAAATGACTGACAGACTCTTGGCTAATTTGGTCTTTTGCAAATGCAATGCAGCATAGGGCCCTGACATATAAAAAGTACAACTTTTTTGTTATGTTCACGTATATGTCATGTTTTTTCAATGTTAACACTTTTGTACAAATAAGTACATTTGCACTTTATTTTTTAATGTGTTTGTTCTGTAAAGGAATGAGTTAATGTTTAAAATGACTGGTTAATAGTGCTATTATAAAGTGCAATGTCAGCACAATTTTCTTTCCTGCAATTTAAAATGCACTTGTTTTAATAAATAAATACAGCGTTTGAAAAGCATACACAATCTGTGTTAATATATTAGTCTGTGGTTAAAAGGACTTGAAAGGACTCGAAACTCAAAATGCAGGACTTAGGACTTGACTTGAGACTTTCCAGTCTTGACTTTGGACTTGACTCGGGGCTTGCCTGTCTTGACTCGGGACTTGACTCGGACTTGAGGGCAAAGACTTGAGACTTACTTGTGACTTGCAAAACAATGACTTGGTCCCACCTCTGGTATACTGTTTACCAGTGTTTCTTATCCAGCACCCCCTAGAACAGGGGTGTGATCCGGTTTTATCCGGCCAGCGTGATGAGTTTGCCAAGTATAAAAATGAGCTGTTTTATTTTTTTGAACGAAAGAAACTGCTGTCCACTAGATGTCACAATAGCAATTCTGTAAGGCAAGCAAACAGTTTATACCAGGGCCAAGCAAGAGGTACACAGTAAAGGGTGACTGTGGCTCCTACTCCTCGACTCACATGCAACTTAAAACCTGCCGTTTTATGTCTTCTGTTTCGAACACATCGTCATTTGGCACCCTCGTTGCCCCAAAATGTCTCTGTCAAACACGAGAAAGGTGAACTTAACCCTTTTGAATAGTTTTTACCTCCGTTTCTTGCGGTTTGTTGAGTTAGCACTGGATTGATACGTGGACATGACAAAGGAGGTTTTTGATACCTAGAAGAGTTTACATGTTGTGTTTTTTGTTCAATCCCAGAAAGACTGTGACTTAAAGTTCAATCCTGGCTTTGTAGATACACTGAGACCAAGTCTATGCTCGTTGTGTTTTTGAAACTGCATCAATTTCCTCAGAATTTTCAACAAATTCGAAGTGTTTTGTCCAGAGGATTATTTGTGATTTGTACGTTTTCAGAATGTGCTTGTTCTATTTTTGGCCAAAGAAAACAACCTAGATGTGTCTTTTTTTTAAGTTCTCATGCCATGATTTTACCATTACGGCCCACTTGGGAATAGATTTTCCTCCATCTGGCCCCTGAGCTAAAATGAGTTTGACACCCCTGCCCTAGAATGTAATATATGTGTTTTTCAGCTGTGGTCCATATAGGCAGCAGCGGTACTCAGTTGTAGTACACTTTTCCACCACTTGTGGCAGTAATGACAGTATAAAACAAACAGAAGAAGTCTGGCGCTAATGTCATAGAGAAATTTCTTAAGCACAAAAATTATGACTAAATTGGTGAAACTGTATTTTCATTTGCACTTTAATTTTATTGACAGTTTAGTTAAGAATCATATTTTACATGCTGCCGCTAGGCGACATCATACGCAAATACGGTGTTAGCTTTCATTGTTATGCTGATGACACCCAACTCTACATGCCCCTAAAGCTGACCAACACGCCGGATTGTAGTCAGCTGGAGGCGTGTCTTAATGAAATTAAACAATGGATGTCCGCTAACTTCTTGCAACTCAACGCCAAGAAAACGGAAATGCTGATTATCGGTCCTGCTAAACACCGACATTTATTTAATAATACCACCTTAACATTTGACAACCAAACAATTACACAAGGCGAATCAGTAAAGAATCTGGGTATTATCTTCGACCCAACTCTCTCCTTTGAGTCACACATTAAGAGTGTTACTAAAACGGCCTTCTTTCATCTCCGTAATATCGCTAAAATTCGTTCTATTTTATCCACTAGCGACGCTGAGATCATTATTCATGCGTTCGTTACGTCTCGTCTCGATTACTGTAACGTATTATTTTCGGGGCTCCCTATGTCTAGCATTAAAAAATTACAGTTGGTACAAAATGCGGCTGCTAGACTTTTGACAAGAACAAGAAAGTTTGATCATATTACGCCTATACTGGCTCACCTGCACTGGCTTCCTGTGCACTTAAGATGTGACTTTAAGGTTTTACTACTTACGTATAAAATACTACACGGTCTAGCTCCGTCCTATCTTGTCGATTGCATTGTACCATATGTCCCGGCAAGAAATCTGCGTTCAAAGAACTCCGGCTTATTAGTGATTCCCAGAGCCCAAAAAAGGTCTGCGGGCTATAGAGCGTTTTCTATTCGGGCTCCAGTACTATGGAATGCCCTCCCGGTAACAATTAGAGATGCTACCTCAGTAGAAGCATTTAAGTCCCATCTTAAAACTCATTTGTATACTCTAGCCTTTAAATAGCCCCCCTGTTAGACCAGTTGATCTGCCGTTTCTTTTCTTTTCTCCTCTGCTCCCCTTTTCCTTGAGGGGGGGGGGGGGGGGGGGGGGGCACAGGTCCGGTGGCCATGGATGAAGTGCTGGCTGTCCAGAGTCAGGACCCGGGGTGGACCGCTCGCCTGTGCATCGGCAGGGAACATCTCTGCGCTGCTGACCCGTCTTCGCTCGGCGTGGTGTCCTGCTGGCCCCACTATGGACTGGACTCTTACTATTATGTTGGATCCACTATGGACTGGACTCTCACAATATTATGTCAGACCCACTCGACATCCATTGCTTTCGGTCTCCCCTAGAGGGGGGGGTTACCCACATATGCGGTCCTCTCCAAGGTTTCTCATAGTCATTCACATCGACGTCCCACTGGGGTGAGTTTTTCCTTGCCCGTATGTGGGCTTTGTACCGAGGATGTCGTTGTGGCTTGTGCAGCCCTTTGAGACACTTGTGATTTAGGGCTATATAAATAAAGATTGATTGATTGATTGATTGATTGATATTTATTATTAATTTAGTTTATTTATTTTAGCACAACATAATACATATTGTATGTAAATGTAATGTTTATTTGGTTAAGACTTCTTTTTCAAATCAGCCTGACCAAAGCCTCTTAGGTTTATTTGTTAAATTAATAATATAATCTTTCAGATGAACACATGCTTTTATATCATTTGACAAGTAAACTGTAAGTAGGTTGGATATAATTATTGAATATGATCAAAATAAAGAGTAAGATTACTAACTCAGTGTTAATATTGGAGTGGTCCCCGGGCTCCTCTGTCGTAAAAAAGTTGGGTCCCGAGGTCAAAAAGGTTATAAACACCTGCTATAAATAATGACAGGGCAATGCAGATGGAAATTAGCCTCTGGTTACAATCTGGCACATTACCATTTAATATGTCCATTAATGTGCATTGTCCCATGTACTATAACAAAGTAGATGTAATATACAACTATAAACAATCTTATTGGTGTGTTTAGTGGGACAGGCAAAAGTTAAGTCGAAGAAAATGCGGTACTTTATAAATTAATTAATGTTTCTCTGCAGTAGCAACTGCGTCACGGACCGGTGGTTGGGGACCACTGCCCTAATCAATATATTTTGCTTCCACACCGACAGCTTGGTCCAAATAATTCATACACTAATTATGGCCATAAAGTCATTTATATCATATTTCCCAAGGTGGAATTGTTACATAATTTTCAGTAATTTAAAAAAAACAAGACATGGCCATACAAACGTACATACAGTCACATAAACCTTTCTTCTAATAAGCGGTACTAAAAGTTCCTAAATGTCTTTGAACTCGACAAGTTCTATTATTCAGCCCCCTCAGGATTTCACAATTCTTGTTTGTGGTTTTTCAGAAAGTTGCAATGTTTGAGGCCTATTTTTTTCAAGAACATTGAATCAACTTGTGATTTGATTAATTCTCTTTTCATTATTTTACAGGGGAACTGCACCTTTTTTTATTTTTTTTATTTTGCTTATCATTCACAATCCTTAGGAAGGACAAAAAGACAATAGTTTTTTGATGTATTCTCATTCTAACATATAGAAATCGGCTCGTTCCTGGTGATTGGGAGCAATTCATTCTACCTCTAAATCACCTTAAACATGCATTTAAAACTGCCAACAATACTCATTTACGTTCCGTCACCTGTAAAATAACCTAGCTGTAGCAACATTGTTATTGTATGAGTAAACACTGAGGAACACTGTTTTCAGCGTAGTAAGACATGAGCGTGCTATGGTATTAGCCATAAAAGCTAACTACGGCAAGAGATAAGCTAGGTTCTGCAAGAACACGAAACGCGTTTCAGTTTGTAATGCACAACACAACGATAGGACACCAATCTGTACTGAATAAAAAACATAAACAATCACATTACAGAACGTGTAAAGTATTAGCCCACATTTCATGTTATGTTTGTACACCGCTAGCTTGCTAGCTGTAGTGTACGGTGATGTGCTGCATGTATCATGATCAAAAGTATAGTGACTCACTCGATGGACAGTTGTCTGTTTAGTCAAGCTGGCCGGGGAAGTTTCCAGTTGATTTTGTTAAACTTAATTCGGCATAGCTTGGCTCAAAGTTCCAGATTTTCAGGGTGACCATATCGCACTGTCTCGGCTTACGTCTGCTTCAACGTTTCAGACTCTTCTTCGTCCTCGCTTTTTTTTTAGCAGCAGTTCATCCTCTTTATATTCAGCTTTAAAAAGATAAAGTTGTGAATCCTCATTTGTCCAAAAATAGTCGTCTTTGTTGTATATTACCAAGTCTGCCATGATTAGAAAACACACTCGCGTTTGATTCCGGGAGTAGGTACAAATTTGTTGCAGGAAGTCGGAAGTGCGCTGCTTTGGAAACGTAAATAATTAGTTCTGGCTGTGCATAAAATGACCAAAGTATGGTAAATATTGTACATATTACATATTGTTATGATGGTATCTGTTATTACATTATATATAAACTTGTAGTGGGTATATAAAACGTTGATAGAGGGTTTTGAAGTTGTTTTAGAAAGCTTTGAAGGCTACAACTGTGACTCCCATTAGTGGCATCTTGCAAGCATTTTTTATCGTCATTTAAAATCTAAAAAATGAAAAAAAGTCGGTGGTCTTGTCTTTCATAATGATTGTGAAGAATAGGAAACATTCCAAAAAAAAAGCAGTTCCGCTTTAAGTGTTTCTTGTAAACTTAAAGTGCATGATTTCAACAAAAAAAGTAAAACAAATATTGTATTGATGTTTTACTCGTTTTATAGCACACAGACTTAAAAGTAGACTCGAGATGACAGTAAAAGCCCATACTCAGAACTCAATGTAAATTACTGTACTGTTTTGATTCAGTGTAACTTCCATCCATCCATCCATTTTGCAGAGGTGGGACCAAGTCATTGTTTTGCAAGTCACAAGTAAGTCTCAAGTCTTTGCCCTCAAGTCCGAGTCAAGTCCCGAGTCAAGACAGGCAAGCCCCGAGTCAAGTCCAAAGTCAAGACTGGAAAGTCTCAAGTCAAGTCCTAAGTCCTGCATTTTGAGTTTCGAGTCCTTTCAAGTCCTTTTAACCACAGTAATATATTAACACAGATTGTGTATGCTTTTCAAACGCTGTATTTATTTATTAAAACAAGTGCATTTTAAATTGAAGGAAAGAAAATTGTGCTGACATTGCACTTTATAATAGCACTATTAACCAGTCATTTTAAACATTAACTCATTCCTTTACAGAACAAACACATTGAAAAATAAAGTGCAAATGTACTTATTTGTACAAAAGTGTTAACATTGAAAAAACATGACATATACGTGAACATAACAAAAAAGTTGTACTTTTTATATGTCAGGGCCCTATGCTGCATTGCATTTGCAAAAGACCAAATTAGCCAAGAGTCTGTCAGTCATTTGTGCACGATGGGGGCGTAGTATGATGCCACCATGGCTGAAAACTCGCTCCACTGGAGCACTGGAGGCAGGCACTGCCAAGACTCTCATGGCCACTCGGAACAGTGAAGGAAGAGTCTTCATGTTCAATGCCCAGAACAAAAGGGGGGAGGGAGTTGTTTTGGGTTGGTGCACTACTTGTAAGTGTATCTTGTGTTTTTTATGTTGATTTAATTAAAAAAAGAAAAAAGAAAAAATAATTTCTTGTGCGGCCCGATACCAATCGATCCACGGACCAGTACCGGGCCGCGGCCCGGTGGTTGGGGACCACTGAGGTAAACAACCAACAGTATGTCAGAAAGCTAGCTAAAACGGTACACATATTCATAATATAGTATACATTTTAACTGACCTTTATTTTACTATTTTTGTCTTTTTTTAGGTGGCTAAAATACGCGGTGCTGCTGACCGCCGTCTAACGTTACGTGTGATATATTGACTAACGTAACCCTGCTTAAAAAAAATCACTGAACAAAAAGTATGAATAAGGTAGTGAACTGCAACAGATTCCCGTGTTTGCAATAACGTTATAACGTTAGCAGTGAGTTTACAGCCTCACTGATTTAACTACACAGCAAATAAAAGTCACGTTACTTAGCCAATAAACGTTATCTTACATTCAAAACTTACCGTTCTTTGTGCAACTTCAAATGCCGGACGAAGTTGGAAGTTGTTGCCTCTCCATCAGTAATTTTCGAACCGCATGTGTTGCATACTGCAAACCGTTTTGTGTTGACCACCTCGTAATTTTTATACCCAAACAAAATTATTTTAGGTATCATTTTTTGTTCACTGGCGTGTGGTTTGGACATGTCTTCTTCGTTGGTTGTCCTGCAATTTGATTGGATGAATGCTGTGTGATGAAAACAAAGTAGATCTAATTTGATTGGCTGTTGTACTGAGCTCAGTACAACAGCTGGTGTGCTCTAGATAGCACACCAGCTAGATAGTCTAGTTTGGCACACCAGCTGACACACGCAACGCTGATAGACAAGTACACAATGAAAAATACGGAGCGCTCCCGAATAACTTTTTCATCTTTGGGTTTTGGGGAAAGTAGCAAGTCATGTCAAGTCATGTCAATTCAAAAGGCTCAAGTCCAAGTGAAGTCACAAGTCATTGATGTTAAAGTCTAAGTCGAGTTGCAAGTCTTTTTACATTTTGTCAAGTCGAGTCTAAAGTCATCAAATTCATGACTCGAGTCTGACTCGAGTCCAAGTCATGTGACTCGAGTCCACACCTCTGCCATTTTGTACCACTTGTCCCTTTCGGGGCTATAATAGTAATATTTTTAATTACAGAAAGAAACACTAATAATTGGGGCCTCGTGGCTCAGATCATCCTGGTCACTGCCGTTGTGTCCTTGGGCAAGACACTTCATCCACCTTGTTCCCAGTGCTGTTCACACTGGTGTATGAATGTGATGCTGATAAGCCAAAATATGCGGGGTTTTGAGTCAAAGTTGCAAGGCGGCCCATCATTTGTGGGGATTGGTTGAATTTACTGGAATTGCTGTGATCATGGTGGTACTGATTCAGGGAATTGTTGTCATTCTGATTGACTGCAGCTGGTAATTTCTCTTTGATAATAGTAATAATATTAATAATAATATTACTTTCTATTTATAGTGCCGCAAATTCAGGACAATTTTAGATTTAAATATTTTGATAAAATGTTTTGGAAATACAATTTATAAAATTGTTTTTGTTTTACATATTTGCACACAGAGAAAAAACAATACACAATGTAAAACAAAATACATATTGTATTTTTCACAGCAGCAAGAACAGACAAGTTATAAACAATACGTACTGTATATACAGCAAGCATCCTCATTATAATTCACTTCAGACTAAGGTAGCCTTCAGTTGTTTTTTTTTAAAGAATAAAATGTAATTGTAGATCAAAGAGCTGGTTGTAGTTTATTCCAAACAGAGGCGCCTCTGTATTTAAGTGTACATTTCTTAGTAGACATTTTACATAATGATAGATATAAGTCACGAGAGTATCGTTTTGAGTAAGTATGTATATCAGAAGATGGGAACATTTTTTATAAAACTATCGGTAAATCAGTAGACGAATGTACACACTCGTACATGGATATATACAAACCCCAAAACCAGTGAAGTTTGCACGTTGTGTAAATCGTAAATAGAAGCAGAATACAATGTTATGCTAATCATTTTCAACTTATATTCAATTTAATAGACTGCAAAAGACAAGATACTTAACGTTCGACCTGGAAAATTTTATTTTTTGCAAATAATAGCTCATTCGGAATTTGATGCCTGCAATATGCTTAAAAAAACTGGCACATGCGGCAAAAAAAACCCGACATCAGTGTGTAAAGGATATCACCACATGGGCTCAGGAACACTTCAGAAAACCACTGTCATTAACTACAGTATGTCAATACATCTGTAAGTGCAAGTTAAAACTCTAGTATGCAAAGCGGAAGCCATTTATCAACAACACCCAGAAACGCCGCCGGCTTTGCTGGACCTGAGCTCATCTAAGATGGACTGATGCAAAGTGGAAAAGTGTTCTGTGGTCTGACGAGTCCACATTTCAAATTGTTTTTGGAAACTGTGGACGTCGTGTCCTCCGGAACAAATAAGAAAAGAACCATCCGGATTGTTCTAGGTGCAAAGTTGAAAAGCCAGCATCTGTGATGGTATGGAGGTGTATTAGTGCCCAGGGCATGGGTAACTTACCGGTACACATATGTGAAGGCACCATTGGTTTTGGAGCAACATATGTTGCCATCCAAGCAACGTTATCATGGACGCCCCTGCTTATTACAGCAAGACAATGCCAAGCCACGTGTTACAACAGCGTGGCTTTGTAGTAAAAGATTGCGGGTACTAGACTGGCCTGCCTGTAGTCTAGACCTGTCTCCCATTGAAAAGGTGTGGCGCAATATGAAGCCTAAAATACGACAACAGAGACCCCGGACTGTTGAACAACTTAAGCTGTACATCAAGCAAGAATGGGAAATAATTCCACCTGAAAAGCTTCAAAAATGTGTCTCCTCAGTTCCCAAACGTTTGCGTAGTGTTGTTAAAAGGAAAGGCCATGTAACACAGTGGTGATCATGCCCCTGTGCCAACTTTTTTGCAATATCATTAAATTATAAGTTAATGATTATTTGCAACAAAAAAAATAAGTTTCTCAGTTCGAACATTAAATATCTTGTCTTTGCAGTCTATTCAATTGAAAATAAGTTGACAAGGATTTGCAAATCATTGTATTCTGTTTTTATTTACAAACTTCACTGGTTTTTAGTTTTGTATATACCATACATGTTCACATTGAACCAAAGTCAATCAAAATTTAAAGTTCTTAAGTGGGGCTTGAAACTATTAAAACTGTTTATCCGTATATCTCAGGCATCATTGTTTCATTTTTGTACAAGGTTGCTAAACTGACGATTAATCATTTAGGAAACAGAACTGAAAATAACAGGAGTGAGTTTCCATCCATCCATCTTCTATTGCTGGTCCCTCTTTGAGCCGAGGAGTGTGTTTTTAATACACAAATACATGCAACATAGCCACATTACCTCCCCAAATATATTTGTTTTACTTCCTCAAAATCCAACCTCTTTTAATAGTTTGTGTGGAGGTGACGACAGTTCAGGATTTCTTCACAAGGCTAAGCCGTCGGATGAAAGGCACTCTCCCAATTCAGACCTAAGTCATGGAAGAAGGGAAACGTCCTCAGTAATCTGTCAGGTCTCCCATGTCGTGCAGGCGGATGTTGAATCTTAACTGGCTAACGGGGCTCTGGTACTGTCACGGTGAGCAGCATGACTGGGACGCTCAAAAAAAAAGAAGAATAATTATGCAACCAATGATTGCTCAGTCGCAGAATTCTTGTTGGGGATATTTATTACACCAAATAAATGACGGCAGCAATAGTCCATAAATATATAGTGCAAAAATGTGTGGAATTGAAAACTAAATTCAAAAAATAAAGTGTAAAATGTAGAAATGAAAATAAAAACATGAGCAGCCCCTCTTAAACAGTTCACCCCCCACTGACAGGGCCAAAAGGGTCCTAAAACCAAACCTGTACTCTCAATGTGCACGTCTCGGTAACAATTTACAATATGTTAAACATAATCCAGTATATAAACACAACTATTATAGCCCTCTAATGATACTTACTATATTTATAACTCCATAACGTATTAATCCACTGGTCACATGACCCTCGCAAAGCACGCCAACGTGCGCTTACCGTATTTTTCGGAGTATAAGTCGCACCGGAGTATAAGTCGCACCTGCCGAAAATGCATAATAAAGAAGGAAAAAAACATATATAAATCGCACTGGAGCCCGGCCAAACTATGAAAAAAACTGCGACTTATAGTCCGAAAAATACGGTATATGGCGTCATAAAAAGGTGACACGTCCTTTTGGCTGGACTTCTTACTGTATTTATATTATTCACATGTGAATAATGCTGTATAATAGACTGTATTTATATTATCCATATGTGAATAATGCTGTATAATAGATTGTATTTATATTATCCACATGTGAATAATGCTGTATAATAGACTGTATTTATATTATTCACACGTGAATAATGCTGTATAATAGACTGTATTTATATTATTCACATGTGAATAATGTTGTATAATAGACTGTATTCATATTATCTATATGTGAATAATGCTGTATGATAGACTGTATTTATATTATCCACATGTGAATAATGCTGTATAATAGACTGTATTCATATTATTCACATGTGAATAATGCTGTATAATAGACTGTATTTATATTATCCGTATGTGAATAATGCTGTATAATAGACTGTATTTATATTTTCCACATGTGAATAATGCTGTATAATAGACTGTATTTATATTATTCACATGTGAATAATGCTGTATAATAGACTGTATTTATATTATCCACATGTAAATAATGCTGTATAATAGACTGTATTTATATTATCCACATGTGAATAAGGCTGTATAATAGAGTGTATTTATATTATCCACATGTGAATAATGCTGTATAATAGACTGTATTTATATTATCCAGATGTGAATAATGCTGTATAATAGACTGTATTTATATTATCCACATGTAAATAATGCTATATAATAGACTGTATTTATATTATCCACATGTGAATAATGCTGTATAATAGACTGTATTTATATTATCCACATGTAAATAATGCTATATAATAGACTGTATTTATATTATCCACATGTGAATAAGGCTGTATAATAGACTGAATTTATATTATCTACATGTGAATAATGCTGTATAATAGACTGTATTTATACTATCCACATGTAAATAAGGCTGTATAATAGACTGTATTTATATTATCCACATGTGAATAATGCTGTTTAATAGACTGTATATATATCATCCACATGTGAATAAGGCTGTATAATAGACTGTATTTATATTATCCACATGTGAATAATGCTGTATAATAGACTGTATTTATATTATCCATATGTGAATAATGCTGTATAATAGACTGTATTTATATTATCCACATGTGAATAATGCTGTATAATAGACTGTATGTATATTATCCACATGTGAATAAGGCTGTATAATAGACTGTATTTATATTATCCACATGTGAATAATGCTGTATAATAGACTGTATTCATATTATCCACATGTGAATAAGGCTGTATAATAGACTGTATTTATATTATCCACATGTAAAAAATACCTATGTGTTTATTGTTTATTTTAAGTGAACTGTGGTGCTGAATTTTCCCCAGGGATCAATAAAGTACTTTCTATTCTATTCTATTCTTCACGTGACGGGATGAAGAAAGCCTACTGCTTGGTGAGTCTCTTTCTATTGTGTGTGTACTAGTGTGCAGAGTTGTCGCGTGCACCCGACTACACTCCACTAGAAAGTCATATTGTCCAAATAACGACGATATCAGATTGACTTTGTGACAGCACGTGTAAGCGTGCCATGGTGCCGGTGCATCCTCGCTCTCCTGGCCAGAAAGAGAGAGGGACGTGCCGGTCTTCAAGTGATGAAGCGAGAAGAGCGCACTTTCACACACCTCGACGAAAGAACTATTCACTATCGAAAGACTATTCATGACCTCGAATCAAAACAGAAAATCATACCTCAGGTTGCGACTTAGGGTGCAGATACTCGCCCCAGCGATTGACCAGTCAACTACAGCAGTGGTACCCAACCTTTTTGTAACTGCGGACCGGTCAACGCTTGACAATTTTACCACGGACCGGGGAGGGTGAGAATTTTAACTCACCATAACGCTTAATCAACGGGAGCCCTGAGCTTGTTTCTCTGCAACAAGACGGTCCCAACTGGGGGTAATGGGAGACAAAGACACCCAAAATGTGTTGCTTATGTCCAGTCTGCTCCGTTGTTTTGTTTTGGGGCATATCACTGCAGGAAATCCCGCTTCACACAGATAACATGTTGGAAATGGCAACAGGGTTTTCAGTGCTGTGGTGACGATCTCGAGGTATTCTGCTATGCTAAGCTATTGTACGGATGTACTTTATGGACGCTGTCTGATCCACATTCTTCGTAAGTGTTTTTGCTTTGTTCCAGCATTCTGTTTTGTTTTCTTTTTCGTCCTGTCCAGTGTAGTTTTTTTTCTGCGCATATCTTCCTCTATGCTTTCAGAGCACTTCCTAGCTCTCGCCTTTTGTTGGTTCTTTTATTAAATCTCTTTTTTACTTACATGCTGCCTCCTCGATCGTCTGCATATTTCAAAATTGCTACAACCTTCATAGCGTCCCTGAGGCTATGTTGACAGAATGTATGTCTGTAAACAGAACATTGTTATTGTTAGGGCGACATGAATGCCCATTTAGGTTGTGACAACCGCTGGCATAAATTCCGGTAGTAACAAAACAGCCAAACCAGCAGATTGTTGACCAATAAATTGATATTAAGAAAGGTGGTTTGCAATTGCGGGGGGTGCTGGATCCTATCTCAGCTGCATTCGGGCGGAAGGCGGTGTACACCCGGGACAAGTCGCCACCCCCTGCGACCCTCAAAATGGTACAAGCGGTAGAAAATGGATGGATGGATGGGTTTGCAATTGATGAACTAAAAGCAGTGCTCAAGAAAACCAAAAATTGGAAAGCAACGGGTTTGGATGACATCCCCCCAGAAGTCTGGAAAACTGGCAGCTTAAATGATATTCTCTCAAATTTCTGTAATTCTGTTTACCATCAAAATAAATACAAGTTTGGAGGGAAAGTTTGTATACTTCCCTTCCCCCAAGCAACTACAAAGGAGTTACAGTCACTCCAATCACAGCTCAACTATACAATATAACGCTCCTCAGTCGTATTCAACCAATGATTGAAAAGCTGCTCGGAAAAAATCAGAATGTATTCTGGATGAATCGTTTGACAACTGGCCAAATTCCCAAAAACAGGAGATTAACGACGGACGGCATGGGCTCGGGTGGTAGAGTGGCCGTGGCAGGAACTTGAGGGTTCCAGGTTCGATTCCAGCTTCCACCATCCTAGTCACGTCCGTTTTGTGCTTGGGCAAGACACTTCACCCTTGCTCCTGATGGGTCGTGGTTAGGGCCTTGCATGGCAGCTCCCGCCATAAGTGTATGAATGTGTGTATGAATGGGTGAATGTGAAAATAGTGTCAAAGCGCTTTGAGTACCTTGAAGGTAGAAGAGTGCTATACCAGTATAATCCAGTTACCATTTACTATTAATGGAAGGTGTCAAAATGAAAAACTTTAATGCAGTAATGCTTTTTGTAGATTTTTCCAAAGCTTTTGACTCTGTGACTCATATACTTATACCTGCCAAACCTGCTCATGCTATAATGATGCTCTGCTAACACACTCGAGCCATAGTCAGATCACCAGTTTGTGACACTGATTTTTTTTTACATCTATGCTGGTGTATTCCAAGGAGACACCCTTGGTCCCTTTCTATTAATCCTCTGTCTTGACTCTGTGCTATGCACCTTTGTAGATATGCACACTGAACTGGGATTTACTTTGGACTAATCCATAAACAGGCTATATCCAGCCTTTCACATAACCAATGCAGACTATGCAGATGATAGAACTCTCTTTGCAGACAACACAGCAGTTGCTGAGAGACTGTTTCCCATGCTGGAAACTGCTGCCAGCTGTATAGCTGGTATTCCGACACAGGACTTCTTCCCGGAAGTGAAAAGCAGTGGTGGTCGACCAAGCTAAGATGGCTGTTGTACAGCAAGCAGCGCACAGACTATCTGAGTACAAAAGAGGCTTGAATCTTCCTGCAAAAAACTAATGCGAGCAAAAAAATCTAACTATGCAATGGAATAGATCCCTGGACACTGGCCGAGAGTTGGTGGGCGGCCAAGGGTGGTTTTTTTGTCGGGTCTGCTCCGGTCTCTGGCCATGCTCACCCCACCCCAACAGACGATAGCGTGGAACACCGCAGAGGTCACCACAGTGTATATGTTTTTGTTGTTGTTCTTGTTTTACTTTTGTAGCTGTATGTAGAAATATCTGATTGCATCAGCTCTGCTCTTTTAATGTCTTTAATGTCCTTTGTGTTCTGTGGCTATGAGTTTTTTCCCCTTGGCCTCAGTCTGGACCCCCTCTCCAAGGGCCCCCTCCCCAGCGTTTACCTGTTACTCACCTTTTTTGTAAGGGGCGCCGGAAGTTGTCAGACCCGTCAGCGATCCTGTTCTATCTCCCTGTAATGTTTGTCTGCTCTTGAATGGGATTGTGCTGAAAATCTTAATTTCCCCTCAGGGATTGTTAAAGTATTTCTGATTCTGATTCTAAAAAAGTATATCAAACAAACCTTTAAAGGGGAACATTATCACAATTTCAGAAGGGTTAAAACCATTAAAAATCAGTTCCCAGTGGCTTATTTTATTTTTCGAAGTTTTTTTCAAAATTTTACCCATCACGCAATATCCCTAAAAAAAGCTTCAAAGTGCCTGATTTTAACCATCGTTATATACACCCGTCCATTTTCCTGTGACGTCACACAGTGATGCCAATACAAACAAACAGCAAGGTATAGCGACATTAGCTCGGATTCAGACTCGGATTTCAGCGGCTTAACACTGTCTGATAAGATAATTACTAACAACTATGAACTAGGTTTACAGCATATGAAATACATTTGGCAACAACATGCACTTTGAGAGTGCAGACAGCCCATTTCAGGTGCGCTAAGAACATATATTTTTCCACGATTTCAGCACTCAGGTTAACCATACCTAAATAGACACAAAATACTGCATTACACAAGACTACCCGAATGTACTTAAATGATTGAAAAAAATAAATGTTTTTAAGCTAAATTATTGGTAAACACAGTTTATGTATAATAATTTATGTAAAACCGCGAGAAATGAATAAAGTTTTCATCAATTAATATATTCTGTAGACATACCCTCATCCGCTCTCTTTTCCTGAAAGCTGATCTGTCCAGTTTTGGAGTTGATGTCAGCAGGCCAGGGAAGCTAGGGTCGATATTCTTCTCTTGATCATCTTCGGTAGCATCAGGGAAGGTGTGAGCCAAGACATCCAGGGGGTTTAGCTCGCTCGTCTGCGGGAACAAACTGCCGCCATTGCTTGCCGTGCTACCGAGGTCCTTTGTCCCTGAATAGCTCACACACTCCGGCAGATTCAATGTGGGTCTGGCGGCAGATTTCTTTGACTTTATCGTTGGAAATGCATCTGCTTTGAGTGTCGCAGGATATCCACACATTCTTGCCATCTCTGTCGTAGCATAGCTTTCGTCGGTAAAGTGTGCGGAACAAACGACTGACCATTTCGTCGGCTTTCCCCACAGCCTCGTATTTTGAACAAATTTCGTCCAATTTCTTGCCACTTTCGCATCTTTGGGCCACTGGTGCAACTTGAATCCGTCCCTGTTCGTGTTGTTACACCCTCCGACAACACACCGACGAAAGTGAGAAAATGGCGGATTGCTTCCCGATGTGACGTCACAACGTGACGTCATCGCTCCGAGAGCGAATAATAGAAAGGTGTTTAACTCGCCAAAATTCACCCATTTAGAGTTCGGAAATCGGTTAAAAAAATGAATGGTCTTTTTTCTGCAACATCAAAGTATATATTGACGCTTACATAGGTCTGGTGATAATGTTCCCCTTTAACGAAGTGATCACTGCAAAGTCATGCATTCTTTGACTCTGTTCCCTTTGACTGGAGTGTGAGCTACATGATTTTCTCGTTGTCGTTTCCACAAATCTGACACTTGTCCGCCCTTTATGATAACATCTCGAGGATCGCTGTAAAAATGTTTAACCTTTCCGCAATTTGAACAGTTCGTTCAGCCGAAAACAACACAAGCATAGGGCATTTTGTTTTCGACGCTAAAAGGAGCCTAGTACCCATTGGAAACAGAGCTAGCTTGACCACCACCAGTTTTCATTGGGTGGCACGTGAGCCGGACGTGACGTGAGTAACATCCAAGCAATTGAAAGAGTTTATGACCTTCGATACTTCCAGGGATATCAAAGCTCTGGACAAAACACCACTGAAAAATGTCAGAGTTCATGTCTATGGATGTTCTTATTCATCCAGGTCATTGTATTCTCAGGGCATTTAATCGATCGCAACTGCACTGTTTGGTTTGTCTTTAACTGAAGAACTGACCAATCAAAATCTGTGAGAATGAACTGATGAAACCTACTTGGATGAGAGGCCAAAAGTCTTCTAAGACTGAACAGTCCAGTTGTCATCGATTGATACCCTGAGGTCAGAGATTTCATTTATCTTGGTAGAAACATAGCCTAAACCAAAGGGATGTCGAAATACGTATCTCAAAGGCACAGGCAGTCTTGGACAGTCTAAAAACAGTGTGGAACAAGATGAAGCGAGAAATCTTAAAAGCTGTGATGCAGTTTGTCCTTGTATATGGTTCAATCACCTGGACACTCACAAGAAGGTTAGAAAGCATGTTGGACAGCACATACACTAGTATGTTGTGTGCTGTTTTGAACATCTCGAGGAAAGAGCATCCTTCAAAGCAACGGCTTTAACGATGCATGAGATATGCTGGCCATTTCTCCAGAAGCAAGGACAAACTTGAGAGTGGCGGAAACACTGGTGTTGATCGACCCAGGACAACATACATTCTGCAAATTGCGCATGTCATCAAATGTAAAGCTGAAAATCTGAACGCATTGATGAAAGATCTGAAGGAATGGCGAAACAGGGTCATACTGGTCCGGGCAACCTAGCCAACCAGAGAGAGACAGTCACATGACATTTATGCAAATAGTATGTTGACACTAAGCACATTACAGTGATTCATGTATTTTACAGATAATCATAAAATTAAAAATGAATGAGTATTTTTTTTTTTCATTGTCTAAAGATGATGTGAATGTAATAATAATAATAATAATTATAATAATAATAAACTACAACTGGTTTAAAACTCAGCTGACCGTGACATTACTAGAACCTAATCCATTAGTCACATAACAACTTTCCTGAAGCAACTCCATTGGCTCCCCATTAAATATTGCATCCTCTACAAGATCCTTCTCCTCACATTTAAGGCCATCAACAATCTTGCCGCTCCGTATCTCACCGATCTCCTTCATATCAAGACACCCTCCCATTCTCTCAGGTCTTCTTCCTCCATCTGTCACGGCGCGGTCTCGAACCCACAATTCGCCGGCTGCAGGATCTTCCAACACTCTGTCTGGCAGCATGCCGGGACACGCCCCCGCACGCGCCGAGCGCTTCACGCCCACGCAACGCCGCAGCTGCAGACTGTCAGCAATCTGCGCACCTGGAGATCATCAGAGCGGCAGCATAAAGACCAGTCGACCCTTGCAGCCTACGCCGGAACGTCGTTGACTCTCAGTAGTAAGCATTACGTCTCTGGCTTCCCTCTCGTTGTCCTCGCCCTTGTTCTCCGTGTCCTTTTTGTCTCCTTGACCTATGTTCCTTGTCTCCCTCGCAGTTCCTGCCTTGTTCCGTGTGCTCGAGCCCTGTGCCTTGACCTCCCTCCGGATTTTGGACTGCCACCCTCGATCCTCGACCCCTGCCTGGACACGGACCTTGTCGCTTCTCTCCTGCTCTTGACCTCCTGCCTGTCCCCGGACTTCCTTTGTGCGTCCCCCTCTTGGACTGTAGTCTCCTTCCACCCCTCACGAACATAACACCATCCAGTTCATCCTCCCACCTACACGCCTAGTTACCATGGGGTCAAGAGCATTTAGTCACTCAGCCCCCCACCTCTGGAACTCTCTGCCCCTAGACATTTGACACTCCTCTTTCATTGCCACCTTCAAATCTCGCCTAAAAACATATATTTTTAAACGAGCTTACTCATATTAATCAGTTGCCTCCATGTCACTTCTCATTTGCACTGTTCTTATTATGTAGATATATTTGTTTCCTGCTCAGTGGCCTTGTGGTTGGAGTGTCCCCCCTGAGATCGGTAGGTCGTGAGTTCAAACCCCGGTTGAGTCATACCAAAGACTACAAAAATTGGACCCATTATCTCCCTGCTTGGCACTCAGCATCAAGGGTTGGAATTGGGGCTTAGATCACAAAAATGATTCCCGAGCGCACCCACCGCTGCTGCTCACTGCTGCCCTCACCTCCCAGGGGGTGCAACAAGGGGGATGGGTCAAATGCAGAGGGTAATTTCACCACACCTAGTGTGTGTGTGTGAGACTAGCAGTTGTACTTTAACTTTTTAACTCTGTAAGGTGACCTTGAGGCGCCCATAAATAAAATGAATTATTAAGGACCGCAATGTCCCTTTGGGACAGAGGACCCTATTGAATTTGTAAGGTTTTATTATTATTCTTTATTATTAGGGACCGCAATGTCCCTTTGGGACAGAGGACCCTATTGAATTTGTAAGGTTTTATTATTATTCTTTATTATTAGGGACCGCAATGTCCCTTTGGGACAGAGGACCCTATTGAATTTGTAAGGTTTTATTATTATTCTTTATTATTAGGGACCGCAATGTCCCTTTGGGACAGAGGACCCTATTGAATTTGTAAGGTTTTATTATTATTCTTTATTATACCGCCGCCTCTTTGAGCTTTCATTTGACCCCCTTAACATGCTTCAAAACTCACCATATTTGACACACACATCAGGACTGGCAAAAATTGCCATCTAATAAAAACAAAACAAAAAAAAAACTCAAAATTGCGCTCTAGCACCTCCTAGGAAAAAACACAGACAAAACGGCCTGTAACTTCCAATAGGAATATCGTAGACATGAAACAAAAACCTTTATGTAGGTCTGACTTAGACCTGGATTTCATTCACTGACATTCTTCAGCAAAAATTAACAGGAAGTTGGCAATTCCCCCTTCAAAACAAACATTTCGTAAAAACAGTAATTTTTGCCTTTTTGAACTGTAATTTGACCCCCTTAACATGCCTCAAAACTCACCAAACTGGACACACACTTCCGAACTGGCGGAAATTGCAAACTAATAAAAAAACAAACCCGAAAACTCAAAAATGCGCTCTAGCATCTCCTAGGAAGAAAACACACACAAAACTGCTCCTAGGAAGAAAACACAGACACAACTGCTTGTAACTTCCGGTAGGAATGTTGTAGAGACATGAAACAAAAACCTCTATGTAGGTCTCACTTAGACTTACATTTCATTCATTGACAACCCCAGCAAAATTCAACAGGAAGTTTCCCCCTTCAAAACAAAAGTGGGGTCAAAACAGTCACCTTTTTTTTTAAACATTATCTCCTCTGAGCGCGTTTGTCGTGTCGTCTTCAAACTAGCAAAAGAGAGAGATTGAACCCTTCTGATTAAAAGTTGCTGAAAGAGTTTTCATAACTGCTCCGGTTTTGATTTTACGAGCCTTCAAAGAACCGCTGCGCTGATGCTGCTGCGCTGCTGCCGTCTCAAGATGGCCGCTTAAAAGCAGGAAGCACCAGCGTGACTACACAATGCAAAGAAGGTAGGTACTGTGCGGGTAAAGATATGTTGACTGGGTAAAGGCAGAAAACACAAGTGTGACCCCAATATGCAGAGAAGGTAGGTAATGTGCGGGTGAATATAGGTTGAATGGGTACAGGCAGGAAGTACCAGCGTGACCTTACTATGCAGAGAAGGTTAAATTACATGATTACATAGATATGTTGTATGGGTGAAAGAAAGAAGCACCAGTGTGTCCCCAGGATGCAGGGAAGGTAGGTAATGTGCAGGTAAAGATATGTTGAATGGGTAAAGGCAGGAAACACCAGCAAAAGTCGGTCCCGTCCATCGCTGCTTGCAGCTTTAATTATTATTGTTATTATTAATGTTGAAAAATATGATGGTACTATTGAATACCACCAGAATAAACACTAACTATAATAACCATGCAAACACTAAAATGGCAGCACAACAATCACACATTGGGCAACAGTGGGCATAGTGTTTCTGATCAAATTTCTGGGTAACTCAGAAGTGAAAACATTTATATTTTTTAATTCAATTTGACATTTATAATAGCATAAGGCCTATCATAGCTCAGAGTCACTAAAGCTGCTGGTAGAAGTAGTCAACTAATTTAGTCACACATTTCAAACGTGATTCTGAAGTGAAGACACCCTGACTCTACCTCCGGCGGCCTGAAGCTAAATCGAGTTGGGGACCCCTGAATAAAATGACTATATTTAATATTCCAGTTTAAATTCTTCTTTAAAAATGTGTCCATCAAATGTGTAATCTGATCGAAAACTTTGTTTACACTTACCGTATTTTTCGGACTATAAGTCGCAGTTTTTTTCATAGTTTGGCGGGCTCCAGTGCGACTTATACATGTTTTTTTCCTTCTTTATTATGCATTTTCGGCAGGTGCGACTTATACTCCGGTGCGACTTATACTCCAAAAAATACAGTAATTTGATTTTGCATTTATACATTTTATTTCCTGAAAATGCAAATGTTATTGATTTTCATTGGAATGGTTGTCATCAGATATAAATAAAAAAAAAGAGAAGTATTGCACTTAAAGCTTCTTAATAATGGAACTGTGCAGAACGTGGAACTGTTTGTAATGAAACACCTTGGATGAGTGTGATCTTCGGAGGGAAATGAAGCTGAGCGTTCTTTTTAATGCAGCGGATCCCACGGTGGGAACAGCTGACAACGTTAGATCCTTGATAATGATGATGTTGACAGGGAAGGACGGAAGAGGCCAAAGATGAAGGACACGGAGGACACTGCTGATCCGGACACCAGCTTTCATCTCGCTGCATTTCTCATCACCGCTAATCAATTTTTACACACATGTTTCTCATGTAAGTGAGATCTGATCTGGAATCAATTTCACTTTGGCATCTGCATTCATTGCTGACCTCATCACATTAGCATCCAGTCTTTACCCCACAATCAATATGTAATGTGAGAAATATGAAAATATACTATCCTTTATGTTAAAGACAATCAAAACAATTCCAGAGTGTAATCTATCTAGCCCGTCTGGCCAAGACTCCAAGTGATGAACAATTGGCTGCCAGGTGAAGATGCTCCAAAAAACATTTTGCACTCAGCATATTTTGAAGCTATAGAGGAATAATTCCTTGTGCCAAAAGTCAGACGTGACTAATGACTGGTAAACAATGGAGGACCCCCAAAGAAACATCAACATGGCTTTTGAAATCTTAGTGGTTGGCATGAAAAACATTTTTATCCAAAAGACTGATCCTTTGTCACATACTTGCCAACCTTGAGACCTCCGATTTCGGGAGGTGGAGGGTGGTGGGTGGGGGGCGTGGTCGGGGTGGGGCGGGGGCGTGGTTGGGGTCGTGGCTAAGAGGGGAGGAGTATATTTACAGCTAGAATTCACCAAGTCAAGTATTTCATATATATATATATATATATATATATATATATATATATATATATATATATATATATATATATATATATATATATATATATATATATAAGAAATACTTGACTTTCAGTGAATTCTAGCTATATATATATTTATTTTATTATATATATATATTTATATATATATATATATATATATATTATATATATATAATATATATATATATATATATATATATAAATAAAAGAAATACTTAAATTTCAGTGTTCATTTATTTACACATATACACACACATAACACTCATCTACTCATTGTTGAGTTAAGGGTTGAATTGTCCATCCTTGTTCTATTCTCTGTCACTATTTTTCTAACCATGCTGAACACCCTTTCGTAGATACCCAGAAAGGTTTCGAGTACCACCAAAAAAACTGAATTTCTGAAGACAGTATAAAAATCTGTGTTAAAGGTGTACAAATACTGTTTGTATAATAAGCATGTTATTGTTTACAAATGAGGGTTCAGAGTTCCGTACTAAAAAAAAAAAAAAAGAATGTGAGCTGCTGCATTTTTTGGTTGGGTTGTTTATTTATTTTGACTAACTTCTACATTTCTAAAAGGGGAAGAATGTAATAGAGTGATCTATGTTTGTCTGTTGCCATCTCCTGGTGAATGTTGGCTATAGCGTACTGGGGTTACTTTTTGGTTAGCCAACGATTTACATGGTGTTGCGCACCTGACGTCAAGTGTGTGAGTCTGTTCTGAAGTCTACAGTAAAGAGACAAACTTCATCACCTCGCCTGGTTATTGCCTCCAACTCAATATATTACAACAACATTGCTGTTTACGGCAGACGAACTGCTTTACGGTAGAATAAAACATGACTGCTGTTGTTGTGTGTTGTTGCCGCGCTGGGAGGACGTTAATGAAACTGCCTAACAATAAACCCACATACGAAACCAAGAACTCGCCCTCGATCATTCTACAGTTATAACGTGTTTGGGCAGGCAGCTGTTTATATTGTGGGAAAGCGGACGTGAATGCAGGCTGTTGACACGTCACTCAGGTCCGCATGGAGCTGGAGGGGGCGTGGCTTCCAGCTCCGCCTGAATTTCAGGAGATTTTCGGGAGAAAATTTGTCCCGGGAGGTTTTCGGGAAAGGCGCTGAATTTCGGGAGTCTCCCGGAAAATCCGGGAGGGTTGGCAAGTATGCTTTGTCATAATGTCATAATCAATTACTTAGTTGATTATTAAGAATTAAAAACGTGTCTCGAAGCATCCATCCATCCATTTTCTACCGCTTATTCCCTTTGGGGTCGCGGGGGGCGCTGGAGCCTATCTCAGCTACAATCGGGCAATTGAGGCAAATTTGTAGCTCTGACAAAAGAAATAGACCAAAAGAAATGCTTAAGAAAATGGTTCTCAGGGGGTAATATTTACATAATTAACATAAATATGTGGAAAAACAATCTGAGCAAAAAATGGAATAATTGAATGTAATTTAAATGTCTTTGACTAAAGATTTTCATGGGTGAATCTGATCCATTAGATTCTGTCCATAGCTGAGGACCAGTCGACTATGACCAAAACATGTTTTTGGACCCACATAAGTAAGTCTCACATGAGCAGCTACTTGGAAAATGTAGTAAGAAAAACTACGGGTTACTTTGGATTAAATGTAACTAAGCTACAGGAGAAGCCACCCCCGGAGAATTGTACCAAGCTACAAATTAACACTCATTAGCTCCACGCACCCCCATTTGAAAAGATACGCCAGGGACCCCCATAAGAGAAGATTTACAGGTATTGCAGCTCTAGTGGTGATTATCATCACCCATTTTAATTTCAAGGACCCCCAGTTTGACATGCATTAAGCTACAAACTCCCATTTAATCGCATTACTATTTATGGGACCACATACAGTATATACTATCAATATTTATGTAACTGAGAATGTACAAATGGAACTAAATGGACCCAATGAGGGTCCATTACTACTAACTATATGTCATTTAGCTGGGGACACCCTACGACTTCCCCACAGCCCATTGTATGTATTTATTTTAGCTTGTCTTTTCTTTGACCCTGTCATGACCTGAGCGGTCATGTCTTATATTATGTTTGTTTTGGTTCTCCTATGTTTGAGTCTAGTTCTGTTTCAGCGCGTTTGTGCCTTTGTTTACCTTTCAAGTTGCCTTGGACACTGATTAGACACTGCGGTTTATGTTTAGTAATTACTTTCTTCACCTGTTGCTTCCTCTAATCACTCCCCTTTATATTCTATTGTTATCCCGCTTAAGTTGCTGCATCAATGCTTGCTTGTATATTAAAGGGGATAAATAAAGAGGACCACATGTCATTATTGGCTTCATTTTAACAGAACATTTTATGATAAAACTTATGATTAAACTTAGAACAAAGAACAATTTTAGAAGATTGGAATTCAATTTAAAAGCCACATAAAACACATGGTATTTTCTCATTGCACCCAAATAACAATTATTTAACATATTACATATAGTCTGCCATAATCTAGAATTAGGTTAGAATAGAATATAAAGCTTTATTGACATTGTATTAAATGTATCATGATTTATAGTTGCCAATTTTGATTTGTGCTTTAAAACAAATACAATTGCGGTGCGTTATTTATATTTCTGTAGTCCTGATATATTATTAAGTTAAATTAATTATTTATTTGTTGTTTGATGAATGCTTGGTGTTGGTCATTGTGGTGGTGTTTGATGAATACTTGGGCCTGCTGTGCTGCTGTACTTTAATTGTTCTCATTGTGGTTGTGGTGGCCATTTTTGTGTTGTTTGTGCTTCTCTATCCATCCATCCATCCATTTTCTACCGCTTGTCCCTTTTGGGGTCGCGGGGGATGCTGGAGACTATCTCAGCTGCATTCGGGCGGAAGGCGGGGTACACCCTGGACAAGTCACCATCTAATCGCAGGGCCAACACAGATAGACAGACAACATTCACACTCACATTCACACACTAGGGCCATTTAGTGTTGCCAATCAACCTATCCCCAGGTGCATGTCTTTGGAGGTGGGAGGAAGCCGGAGTACCCTTAAGGAACCCACGCAGTCACGGGAGAACATGCAAACTCCACCCAGAAAGATCCAGAGCCCGGGATTGAACTCAGGATTACTCGGGACCTTCGTATTGTGAGGCACACGCACTAACCCCTGTCCCACCGTGTTGCCCTGTGTTTCTCTAGTACTGCATTTATTATTACATTAAATTATTTGTTTTGTGAATTGCCATGAAAATATGTTTTGATCAGTGACGTGCGGTGACGTTGATGGCTGGTGAGGCACTGACTTCATCACAGTCAGATTTACAAACATATGAATCCTAAAGAGTATCTTATTCACCATTTGATTGGCAGCAGTTAACGGGTTATGTTTAAAAGCTCATACCAGCATTCTTCCCTGCTTGGCACTCAGCATCAAGGGTTGGAATTGGGGGTTAAATCACCTACAGTTATTCCCGGGCGCGGCGCCGCTGCTGCCCACTGCTCCCCTCACATCCCAGGGGGTGATCAAGGGATGGGTCAAATGCAGAGGACAAATTTCACCACACCTAGTGTGTGTGTGAGACAATCATTGGTACTTTAACTTAACTTTAACTTTACACATACAAACTGTAGCACACAAAAAAGCACATTTAATTAAAAAAAACGTTATTATGGTCTTACCCAGGGGTGCTCACACTTTTTCTGCAGGCGAGCTACTTTTCAATTGATCAAGTCGTGGGGATCTACCTCATTCAGATATATAATTTATATTTACTTATTTATGAAATATATGTTTTTGTTAACAAGTTAAAGGTGTTTAATGATAATGCAAGCATGTTTAACACATATAGTTGATATTGTTAAAAAATTAAAGGTGTTTAATGATAATACAAGTATGTTTAATACATATAGTTAATATTGTTAACAAGTTAAAGGTGTTTAAAGATAATGCAAGCATGTTTAACACATATAGTTAATATTGTTAACAAGTTAAAGGTGTTTAATGATAATACAAGCATGTTTAACACATAGTTAATATTGTTAAAAAATTAAAAGTGTTTAATGATAATACAAGAATGTTTAATACATATAGTTAATATTGTTAAAAACTTAAAGGTGTTTAAAGATAATACAAGTATGTTTAACACATATAGTTAATATTGTTAATAAGTTAAAGGTGTTTAAAGGTAATACAAGCATGTTTAACACATATAGATTCCTTTCTTTCATGAAGACAAGAATATAAGTTGGTGTATTACCTGATTCTGATGACTTGCATTGATTGGAATCAGACAGTGGTGCTGATAATGTCCGCATTTTCGAATGGAGGAGAAAAAAAGTCCTCCTTTCTGTCCAATACCACATGAAAGTGGTTGGTTTTTGGCATCTTATTTGTCCAGCTTCCGTACTCCTTTGTATACACTTTACAAGAAATACATTGTCGGCAAACTCTGTAGCTTGCTAGCTTGTGCACGCCAGCTTTCTGAGACTCTTATTTTGTTAGCGCAACTGTGCAACTGTGCAGTCAGTCTTTGGAGTTTTGACGACAGGTACGGCGCCAGAGTCTGTTGAAATAAAGTGTTTCTCGCCTTCCAGTCGGTAATTTTAATGAGCTGGCAGCAGCCAGCGTCATCTCAGAAGACCCTCGGGTGCCGTGAATGTCAATCAAGTGACGAAAGTGACGTCATAGTGAAGATTTATGATCGCTCATTTTTAGGACTATTTTTTTAATGCCTGGCTGGTGATCGACTGACACACCCTCCGAGATCGACCGGTAGCTCGCGATCGACGTAATGAGCACCCCTGGTCTTACCTTTACTTATAAGTGCGGGACCAGTGGTGTTCGTGTTGGAGGAGTTGTGAATGAATGAAATATGAAATCCGTGCTGCAGTCTGCAGGTGTACCTAATGTTGTGTCCCTGCAGTCGTTCACGGCTCCTCCGGCGCGAGCATTGTTGTTTTTGCACTTTTTGGCTTCTTGTTAAGTGACTTTTTTTGGGTGGATTCGGTCTTGCACGTGGAGGGTTTGGGTGTGGGCTTTGGTTGGTGTGGCGCTCCCGTCGGGGGGTGCAGTCTGCGGCGAAGGTGCCTTAACCGGCACCAGGAGGCGGGGTTACGCGAGCCTCAGCCAGTGCTTCTTCGCATCAGTTTTATGATTGCTCAGCACAAGAAATACGTTACACACACACAGTTGTTGACAAAATACACTGTACATTATATACCTCAGCTAACTAAACTATGGAAATGTATAATATAATTTATATAGCAATACAGTCTCACTGCACAGCAGGCCAGCAGTTAGCCGAGCCCGGAATCCATGCTGAGGCACTGAGTGACGTGCCTCAACTGGCTGCTGTTCACCGCACCGTCTCTTCTCAGTATTTGAACGGCAAATGTGAAAATTCAGCGATTTTGAATAAAAATAATCTAAAACTGGTGAAGTTAAATGGAAAATAACTTTATAGTATAATAATAATTTTTTTCTTTCTACATTTTTTTTCTTTCCATGATGGCAGGTGAGGCCCGCCTCACCTGCCTCTAGTGACCGCACGTCACTGGTTTTGATATATTGCAAGTTAACTTATCGAATTAGAAAGCGTCATTTACATTCTGTGTCATTTACAGCAGTGGTCCCCAACCACCGGTACCGGTCCGTGGATCGATTGGTACCGGGCCGCACAAGAAATAAAAAAAATAAAAAAAAATGTTTTTTTTAGTTGTATTTATTTTTTATTAAATCAACATAAAAAACACAAGATACACTTACAATTAATGCACCAACCCAAAAAACCTCCCTTCCCCATTTACACTCATTCACACTCATTCGCACAAAAGGGTTGTTTCTTTCTGGTTCCTACATTATATATCAATATAGATCAATACAGTCTGCAAGGGATACAGTCCATAAGCACACGTGATTGTATTTTTTTATGACAAAAAAACCCAAAACAAAACAAAAACAAAAATCCATACCCCCCCTTCCCCTCCCCACCCCCCTCCCCCGGTCAGTGGGACACATTTTCAAGCGTTGACCGGTCCGCAGTTACAAAAAGGTTGGGGACTACTGATTTACAGCACCTGTGATGAGAGCATAGAGGCGCACAGGTGGAATTGATTTGACAAATGTCAGGTTGAGAGACCGGCGGTGAGAACAGTTTTTGACCACTTCTTACGCAAGACTTGAGCCTTAGTTTATTGTTAATGGCTTTGTATGCAGTTAAACTTGTTTTTGTTCAACTTGGATGGACTGTTGGAAAGAAGACCTTTTTGCAAATAAAGCCATTTTTTGAGAGACTTAAGTTGGAGTCGGAAGTATATATATATCAGAATCAGAATCAGAATCAGCTTTATTGTCATTACGCAAGGTAACGAGATTGAGGCCATTCCATACAGTGCGATGTGTGCATGCTAGAAAAACAATGTGCAAATATATAAAAATATAAAAAATGTAGAAGTGCAATGAATATGGTGTGAAATGAATATATACATGAGAAAAAAACAAAAAAAAACAGGGTGGTTGGTGGAATGGGTTATTGCACCGAAGAGAAGGCAGTTATGAGGGACAATGGGGCAGTCCGTTCAGGATGGTTATGGCCCTGGGGAAGAAGCTGTTCTTTAGCCTGTTTGTTTTGGTTTTAATGCACCTGTAGCGCTTCCCAGAGGGCAGCAGGTGGAACAGGTCAGAGCCAGGGTGGGTGCTGTCCTTGATGATGGCACTGGCTCTGTTGAGGCAGCGGGAGGTGTAGATGTCCGTCAGAGAGGGGAGAGGGCGGCCGATGATCTTCTGAGCCGTCTTGACCACTCTTTGCAGCCTCTCCCTGTCTGCTGCAGTGCAGCTGCCGTACCATACCGTAATACAGTAGGTCAGCAGGCTCTCGATGGACGAGCGGTAGAAGGTCAGCAGCAGGTCAGGCTTCAGGTTGTACTTCCCGAGGACTCTAAGGAAGTGTAGCCGCTGCTGAGCCTTCTTGATGATTGATGTGGTGTTGACTGTCCAGGAGAAGTCATTAGAGATGTGGACTCCAAGGTACCTGAAGGTGTGGACCCTCTCTACACGCTCGCCGTTGATGTAGAGGGGGGCAGGGTTGATGCTGCTCCTCCTGAAGTCGACGATGATCTCTCTGGTCTTGCTGGTGTTGAGAGCGAGGTTGTTCTCCGAAGACCAGGCCGTCAGCTTCAGGACCTCCTCTCTGTAGGCAGCCTCGTCACCCCTGGAGATGAGCCCGACCACTGTGGTATCGTCGGCGAACTTGACGGTAAGGTTGTCACTGTGGGCCGGACTGCAGTCATGGGTGTAAAGGCAGTAGAGGAGGGGGCTCAGCACACAGCCCTGTGGGGAGCCGATGCTCAGCGTGCGGGAGGATGAGAGGTGCGGGCCAAGTCTCACATTCTGGGGTCGGTCCGTTAGGAAGTCCCTTATCCAGGCGTTTGTGAGAGGGGGGAGGCCAAGAGTGTCCAGTTTATTGCAGAGTCTATATATGCACCTTATTGCTTTTTTTATCCTGCACTACGATGAGCTAATGAAATGAAATGTTGTTCTTATCTGTACTGTAAAGTTCAAATTTGAATGACAATAAAAAGGAAGTCTAAGTCTAAATGTCTAAGTCTAAGTGCGTATGAAAGTGCACCACCTGTCCTGGCTCAGCCCACGGTCTTTGGTTTAGAACCTGGGAAAGCTTGGAAAGGCTGAAACAACAATCATTAGTAAATACTGAAAACAATTACCCTAAAAGTACACAAAGAAGACAAGTGGCAGTTAAAACACACAATGTTAAAGATAAAACAGGTGAAATAGTGGGAATTTGTTACAAAATTCAGTCAATTCACTTGCATTAGTTTACGCAATGTGGGCGGTTATGACTGCTCTAATTATTTTCAACAAGCCAACCAGCTGTTTGAGCATCCATGTATTTATATGTGCACGGAGGAACGTATATTACCTGCCACTCTTTAAACTCATTGTGTAGATCTGAATGTTTGTTGTGTTTACCTAAGTTTGAAGCAAAGGTGGTAATGCGGTATTGACACATTTGGCGAGGCATGGCTTGCGGTGCGGCACTTCCATGTTTAAAGCATCATCTTTATTGATAGTTTTGAAGCCCAAATACATCCATATCGCGCTTCACGCACACTCCTTATTAACCAGTAGAATTGCTGTTTTTTTGTCATTAATCCTTTCTCATACTTGCCAACCTTGAGACCTCCGATTTTGGGAGGTGGGGGGTTGGGGGGTGGGGGGTGGGGCGGGGGGGGCGTGGTTGGGGGCGTGGTTAAGAGGGGAGGAGTATATTGACAGCTAGAATTCACCAAGTCAAGTATTTCATACATACATACATATACATATATATATATATATATATATATATATACATATACATATATATATATATATATATATATATATATATATATATAGGATTAACCGAGGGAGAATTCAAAACCAGATGGAACAATCACAAGGCTTCTTTCAGGAACAAAAACCTGCGAAATACCACAGAACTCAGCAAACACATTTGGGACCTCAAAGACAATAATGTTGAATATTCAATAACATGGCAAATTCTTGCATCCAGCACACCTTACAATAGTGGTAATAAAAGATGCAACCTATGCTTGAAAGAGAAACTGTTTATTATTTACCGTCCAGACCTGGCATCCCTCAACAAGCGCAGCGAAATTGTCACAGCATGCCGCCATAGACGGAAACACCTCCTAGGTAACACATGAGCCAATCACCACGCCTCTAGGCCAGCCTGTACCCACCCACTCTGTGCCCTATATAAACCATGGTATGCGAATGCTCCCATTAAAATCTCCTGATGATTGAGGGTACCCACCCTCATGAAACAGGCCTGTAGAGATGAAATAGTCTTGTGATTTTTTTCCCACACATACATATATATATATATATATATATATATATATATATATATATATATATATATATATATATATATGTATATATATATATATATATATATATATATATATATCTACATCCTGAAAATATGCAAACAAAACTGTGTTTAGATAATTGATACTTCAAACTTGCATAAATAAATATTTAGGAATATAACATAACTTGGCTTCTGAGAGTTTCAAAATGTAATGAATAAAATGCTAAAGTTATTGATAAACAAGCAATTATTTTAATAATTAAATATGATCATTTTAAATGAATTATTATGATAATTTAAAATCAATTATTTAAAATATGTTTATTTTAATGTATAATTCTATGACTGGATGTAATAAGGAGTCAGGAAAAAAATACAAATAAAAATACAATTAATTTTGATGTTTTTAGCAAAATATAGTAAAAATATATTTCGTTTTTTTTTTTTTTTAATTAATAAATATATTTATTTTTAGGTAAGATAAACATAATAATACAATGTATCTCTAGTCTGGATGATTTAGTTCTTGTCACCCTGTTGTCCTCCCGTCGTGAAAAAAGGCTGTCCTCACTCGGTCCGCATGGAGCTGGAGGGGGCGTGGCTTCCAGTTACGACTGGAAATCAGGAGATTTTCGGGAGAATAGTTGTCCCGGGAGGTTTTTGGGAGAGCCGCTGAATTTCGGGAGTCTCCGGGAAAATTCGGGAGGGTTGGCAAGTATGTCCTTTCTACACTTTTCTGCTTGTATGCGCTCAGTGTGTCCGTTTTGACACACCCATTCTCGGCTCAGCAACGTCACCACAGCACATTTGGATGACAAATAACTACCGGTACTTTCTAAAGGCAGCAGTACCTTTTTTAATTGATTAGAACCGCTGTACTTTATTAGTAGCGCTATACCGTACAACCCTATAGTCCCACCATTACACAACAAACCGGGCAGCAATGTTAATGGCTTGGCCCCTTAGTTCCAGTGAAAGGAACTTTGAATGCACCAGGATACTAAAACAGTTTGGACAATTCCATGCTCCCAACCTTGTGGGAACAGTTTGGAGCAGACCCCTTCCTCTTCCAACATGACTGTGCACCAGTGCACAAAGCAAGGTCCATAAAGACATGGATGACATAGTCTGGTGTGGATGAACTTGACTGGCCTGCACAGAGTCCTGATCTGAACCCGATAGAACACCTTTGGGATGAATTAGAACGGAGACTGAGAGCCAGGCCTTCTCGGCCAACATCAGTGTGTTTTAACTATTAAATGAACCAAAAATATGACTTATTTTATCTTTGTGAAAAATATTGGACACAATGTGTTGTCAAGCTTATGAGATGTGATGCAAGTGTAAGACACTGTGACACTATTGTTCATTTTTATTTTATTTTTTTTAAATGTTTTAATTTTTTATACATGTCTGTAATGATAATGTCAATGAGGGATTTTTAATCACTGCTATGTTGAAATTATTATTATGATTATATATTTTTTTTAATTATTTTTGTTGTTGAAAATATTAATATTGATTCTGTTGTTGATAATAGACATTTTTGTCTGACTGCTTTTGTATTGTTGTCATGATCCGTGGTCCGGATCATGTTTTTGTGTTTCCTGTTAGTTTTGGACTCCTTTTGTTATTGCTGGTGCACCTGTGAGTTTGTTTCGTCACCATGGTTACTTATTATTTTCACCTGCCGCTTGTGTTCCCGACGCGCACCTGTTTGCCATCACTGACACTATTTAAGCCTGCCTTTCTGTTCACTCATCCTGTCCTCCTTGTTTGCGGTAAGCAACATTCACGTTCTTGTATTTCATGTTCCAGACTCCTGTGCTAAGTGTTAGCCTTAGCTTCCCGTGCGTTCGGCACGCTTTTCTTTTGCTTGTTTTCTGTTTTGTATGTAAATAAATCACCTCGTACCTTCACGTTTTTGTCCGGAGTGTCCGTGTTGCACTGAAGGAACGATCCCGCATCAATATGCGACCCCCACGTGACAGAAGGAGGACAGCATATAGTTCCTTCGCCCCGGACTTCGAGGAGCTGGACTTGGGTGCGTGGTTGGATTTGGAGGCAATGGAGGCGGAGACGCTCCGCTATTCCCCCTTGGAGCGCCAGGACCTGATGTGGGGTCCGAATGGGAAGTTGATCCCACTCAACTCCGAATGGCCCGAGGACATTGCCACACCTCCACAGTACCGGACGCGTCAGCGAAGACTGAAGCAGTCCAAAAGAGCTTCACCTCGCTGCGAGGACGCGTCACTCCCGAAAGCTCCTTCCCCGGACCGAAGCAAGTTGCAGGCAGCCCAGTATCCTTTCCCTGATGACGGCACTCCGTCCACGGCTGATGACGTCATGGACCATATTTTTTTTTTTCTGAATTCTGGTTCCCTTTGTCAGCCACCGCCTAAAGACTTTATTCCAAAAATAAAATATTACCAGGACATTTTTTCACAATTTAGAGGGGAGGATTCTACCCCCCTCCTGACCTCCCGCCACCCACCCTTAAAGACTGTTCCGGAGCACGTCTGGTATCCGCCCCGGCTGGGGCCGGGAGCTGTGCTGGTGGGGCTGCTCAGCTGCGCCCAGCCAGGCAGCAACCTCCATCCCGACCGCCACCACCAGTCTTTCGGCCAGTCAAGCCGCAACCTCCGGGCCGCCCTCCACCTCCAGTCCGTCGGCATGCCAAGCCGCAACCCCCAGCTGGACCACCTCCGCCATGCTCATGGCTAACCTCAGCCCGGGTGGGCCTGCAGACGCCACCATCATTTCCGGTGGGCTTGCAGATGCCACCATCATCTCCGGTGGGCTTGCAGACCCCACCATCATCTCCGGTGGGCTTGCAGACGCCACCATCATCTCCGGTGGGCTTGCAGACGCCACCATCATCTCCGGTGGGCTTGCAGACGCCACCATCATCTCCGGTGGGCTTGCAGACGCCACCAGCTCCAGTTCCTGCACCACGCCTGGCTCAAGCTCCTGTGCCTCCACCATGCCTGGCTCAAGCTCCTGTACCTGCACCACGCCTGGCTCAAGCTCCTGTACCTGCACCACCCCTGGCTCAAGCTCCTGTACCTGCACCACGCCTGGCTCAAGCTCCTGTACCTGCACCACGCCTGGCTCAAGCTCCTGTGCCTGCACCACGCCAAGCTTCGTCGCCTGTGCCTGCACCACGCCAAGCTTCTCCGCCTGTGCCTGCGCCACGCCAAGCTTCGCCGCCTGTGCCTGCACCACGCCAAGCTTCGCCGCCTGTACCTGCACCACGCCAAGCTTCGCCGCCTGTACCTGCTACCACGCCTGACTCGTCCGCTGCGGCTACCACGCCTGACTCGTCCGCTGCTGCATCCACGCCTGCCTTGTCCGCTGCTTCCAAGCCTGCCATGACGACGCCGACGCGCCCACCTCCCCGTCAACCACGCATGTGGCCGCTCCCTGGTCGTCCGCCTCGCCAAGTGCGCCCATCACACCGTCGGCCACGAATGTGGCCATTCCCTGGTCGCCCGCCTCGCCTGCTGCAGTGGCGTTCCACACGCCGCCGCTACTTGACTTGTCCTCGGTGGATTCGGGGACACTTGGTCTGGCGACCCACCTCCAAGTCCTCCCTCCACCCTTCGTGACTTTTGACCCTGATTGTCTTTTTTTTGGACATCTTGTATCTGTCCTTGAGGAGGGGACTGTCATGATCCGTGGTCCGGATCATGTTTTTGTGTTTTCTGTTAGTTTTGAACTCCTTTTGTTATTGCTTGTGCACCTGTGAGTTTGTTTCGTCACCATGGTTACTTATTATTTTCACCTGCCGCTTGTGTTCCCGACGCGCACCTGTTTGCCATCACTGACACTATTTAAGCCTGCCTTTCTGTTCACTCGTCCTGTCCTCCTTGTTTGCGGTAAGCTACATTCACCTTCTTGTATTTCATGTTCCAGACTCCTGTGCTAAGTGTTAGCCTTAGCTTCCTGTGCGTTCGGCACACTTTTCTTTTGCTTGTTTTCTGTTTTTTATGTAAATAAATCACCTCATACCTTCACATTTTTGTCCGGAGTGTCCGTGTTGCACTGAAGGAACGATCCCGCATCAATATGCGACCCCCACGTGACAATTGTTTTGTGTCATGTTTGTGTGTCCTCTCATTTGCTCTGTTTATTGATATTCTGAATGTTGCTGGTTTTGTTTTGGAATTGGAATTGCATTATTATGTTATTGTTGTGTATTGTTTTGTTGGATTGATTAAAAAAAACAACAAAAAAAAACATCAGTGTGTGACCTCACCAATGCGCTTTTGGAAGAATGGTCGACATTCCTTTAAACACACTCCGCAACCTTGTGGACAGCCTTCCCAGAAGACTTGAAGCTGTAATAGCTGCAAAAGGTGGAAACCACATCATATTGAACTCTATGGGTTAGGAATGGGATGGCACTTCAAGTTAATATCAGTCCGGGAAGCAGGGGAACGACGACGAGGAATGATGAGACACACAGCAACGTCAAACACGGGAACGGCGGTCTGCAGTAGGATCGACAAGACAATGAAACACGGAGGGGAAAACAGACAGAGAGCAAGGTTGCATCAAGCTTCAGATGATCGCTTACTGTACGCCAACAGAAGATTATATCCCGGCACGGCATGGCAGGTTGTGCGGGCTTATGAAGGCAGCTCGTTCATCCCAGGCAGGTGCGCTGATTGCAGATCTCCTGCAGCTGTGCGGAGGTGCGCCCGCAGCGGAGAGGGAACGCCCGTGGGCGTGGCCCGCGGTGCTCTCACTGGAGCGCACAGATGGATGAGCGACGGTGGCAGAAGTCTGAGCCGTAACAATATAAGTGTTATAATTAAGGAAACACATGTTATACAGCAGGTGTCTATATTAGCTATTTTAGCCTACTATCAAAAACCGTGTGTCGCAGGCTGACGCAAATCTTTGTTGACAGAAATGTGGAAATGTAATTTTTATTCTACACATATTTATAACATTGGAAAACATTCGTAAAACTTCTCAGAGAGTGAGATAACTCTTGGAAATGACTGTCTTACAATGGCCAAAAGTATAGATCTGTGTGTGTCCAAGTTAAAGGAAACGGCAGGCCATCTTCTTCTTGTAGATTTATTACAATCTTTGCAAGCTGGGTAACATTTGCTGTGGTCTGGAACGACGTGGCACACAAACAACTATCAGCAGCAAGCCTCCATGGGGCCCTAAGCAAAATTTGATTTTGGGGCCCTCTATTTCTGCCAATAATATTGATTGTTGATCATTCACACACCTACTATAAACTCATTGCGGCTCTGGCAGTGTTGTTTACATTATCCTATTGTCAGCCTGGCATGTCTTTACAAATGACATGTCATTTATAAAGATATGGGGGTGGCCCAGTTAAGAACATAAATAATACCAATGAATGAATGAATGATGTCCAGAGTGCCACATATGGTTCCTAATCTTAAAATGTAGAAAACATTCAGCTACAAGAGTGGCCTGGGGTTGAACAGTCCAAGTGATAAAGCTTTGTATTTACAGTAAAAGTGTCATCTTGTCTCATCAGTCTTGTACATATTAGTCTTTAATTACTAGTTTACATTTTTAGTTAATTGTTCATATTTAATGTTTACTTTGTACAAAGAGAGCGCAGTCTACTGAAGTTAAATTCATCAATAGTTTTCCCCTTTGAAAGACGCAAGGCAAAATCCTTCCATTTCACCATGTTGCTACAATGATCTTCACTGTTTTCATGCTGTTTCAGCAGTGCACCTATGTTGACCCAATCCCGCTGTCCCTCGGCTGCCAGTTTTAAGGACTTTTTGGAAAATAATTTGCAGCAAAAGCAATAGACTGCATCTTTACTTCTTGAATAAGTCAGCCAGCTACGCTTGACTTTTTCCCCATTGACTAGCTGTCTGTAGGTATAATGATGATGAAAACTTCGGCCATCATGCCGTTTGGGGAATGAAAAGTTCTCCTTAATAGACAGTGGTCCTCTGATCACCTGCTCAGTCCTGTCTGAATCTGAGAGGAAAGATATGGCGTCACATTAGTGCCAAAAATCCAAGCGCATAAAAACTGTTATCGCGCGCTGATTCTCCACTTTGTGCGTGCGCGACACCCTTTTTCACGCGCGTGGTGTCTTTTTGCGCGCGCGCCGTCTCGGTCTGTGCGCTCTCTGTGTACTCCTGGCATCTCTCCTCGCGCTGTCATTTTTTTTTTTGGCACTTTGGGGGCAGGTATGCTTAGACAGCCCCTCCTTTCTGATTGGCTCTGAGCATTTTTCATATGACCAATCATTCTCCAGCGTAGCAACGTTGTAGCCATCTTACCTCGGACAGCTAGCCTCAATCATTACATTGATGTCAAAGCAAGTTATGGTAATTTAATTAGTACATGTACCAATTAAATTACCATAACTTGCTCGATTTTCAACCAATTTACAAACGGTTTGCCTTGTTACAAATCTTATTACATGTAGATATGACATAGGATGCTGCACCTGTTGAAATTACCTCTTTCGCTATAAAAAAAAATGACTTAATTGTGCAACATAGTTGTGTAGGGTCAGTGATAGTCAGTTCTCTGATTATTTTTAAACTGTTTCAGAATACATTATTAAAAGGCTATTTTTAACATTTTAAAAACAAAATTCAAAGATTATTTCATTAATTTTATGGCTGAATCTGTTACGATCCGCTGCCCGGATCAGAGTTTGTTTATGTTTGTGTCACGTGTTTTCAGCACCTTGAGTTTAGTTTGTTTCTGTTGCCATGACGGCAGATTGTACGCACCTGCCTCTGGTTAGTGTTCGGGACGCGCACCTGTTGCCCGGGCGCTAATCAGAGGGCTATTTAGTCTTTGCTCTGGCCTCACTCTGTCTGGCTTCGTAGTTTGTTCCCATACAACTGATAACGACAACTTAGATTCCCGCTAGCTTTTCACGCTATGCCATTTTTTCCTGCTAGCTCCCACGCTAGTCCTTTTGTTTTTGCCTTTTGCTATTTGCACGTCTTTTGTTTGATCCCCGTACGATTTATATGTTCAATAAATTATTTTCCTACCTGCAAGCTGTGTCCGAAGCCGTCTGCATCCTTGGGAGAACCACACCCGCATCACGATGCGTCCACGTCGTCTCAGAATCAAAAGAAATTCCATAAATTAGAAAACAAATGTTCAAGAAGAAGTGAAAACTTTGCGCCTATAACAATCTTGATACATATTGACGATGACCCGCCCTGCTATACTTCTGATTGGCTCTGAGCGTTTCGCCTGACCAATCAGAAAGAAGGGGCCGTCTAAGCATACCCGCCCCCAAAGTGCCAAAACGAAACATGCCAGCGCACAGACCGAGACGGCGCGCGCGCAAAAAGGCACCACACGCGCGCGAAAGGGTGTCGCGCGCGCGCACGAAGTGGAGAATCAGCGCGCGATAACAGTTTTTATGCGCTCGGATTTTTGGCACTAATGTGACGCCATAGCAGGCGGCAAACGTCACAGGTGCAGCAGAGGCAGCTTTACATTTAAAGAGAGGCAGGAAGAATCACTAAGCCTAGATCAGCAGCAGCACTCTGTTGACCTAAAATTGTGTTTTTGTACAATAATATATCTTTGATCATTTAGAAATCATCAGTCAGACTCGTACATGCAAAAAATTAAAAATAAGATTTTTTTGTTAATTGCTTTTGGGGGCCCCCTGGTGGCCGCGGGGCCCTAAGCAAGCGCATAGTACGCTTATGCCTTGGGCCGGCTCTGACTATCAGAAATGCAGCCAATATTACATACATGCAGACATGCAAATATAAGTGAAATACACAGAGGACATAAGTAGAGGAAATTAAATGAGCTCAATTATAGCTACAAACGAGGCATAATGATGCAATATATACACTACATACAGCTAGCCTAAATAGCATGTTAGCATCGATTAGTTTGCAGTCATGCACTGACCAAATAAGCCTGATTAGCACTCCATAACAAGTCAATTGTGACGAACTCACATGGCTGCCGTTTGTATGACCCCAAGATGCAAGAACCAGGAGGAGGATGAGCAGGTAAGATGACTTTAATTCACATCAACAGAGAAATGAAAGCAGTCTGCATGAACGTTCCAACATAAAGAGTCTATCATCGAGCACTGAAGAGTGCTCGAGACCAAACATGAATAGGATACATGTTGATTCGCAGCAGTTGTGGACCGGCTGCCAATCAACGGCAGGTGAGGGGAAAAATACAGTGCTCAGCAGAACAAACAGGAAATATAACAAAATAAGAGCACTGACAGGAAGTAAATACAAAAACAAGGAAACAAACAGAAATTAAGTGACAGATCGTCACAGGACCCACCCCCCTCAAGGAACAGATTCCAGATGTTCCCTGGAAACAAGAGCGTTCAAAAATCCAAAAGTTACGGGAGGGTGGAGGGAGGACTTGGCAGAGGGTTGCCAGGCCAAGTGTCCCCGCAGCCAGCGAGGGAAAGTCTGGTGGCGGCGACGCGTTGAACGCCGCTGGAGCTGGCGAGGCGGGTGACCACGGAACGGCCACATTAGTGGCCGACAAGGAGGCGGAAGCGCGTGGTACCTGAGCACCAACAGCTGCGAAGGTCCACACGCAGGTTCTGCAGATCGCTGCCAACAGCGCGGAGGAAGTCCATAACACCGCCGCATCTTTGGCGGATGAGGAGGAGGTCGCGCAGCCGGCAGCGACAATGATGAGGATGACAGCGTCATGGGAGGAGTTGTCGACTATGATGACGACCATGGAGATGGCGGCGCCGTGCGAAAGCCCGCCAGAGACGATGATGTCTCCGTGGGAGGAGACGATGGCGGGGATGACAGCGGCGTGTGATTGGCTGCACCTCTGCCGTAGTAGCCCCCCTCCATTAGGCGGCTGCCAGACGCCGTCCACCACTGGGCGAAGGAGTTCCAGGTTTGTCGGTGTCCCCCGGTGCCATAGCCAGGGACGGGCGTTAGGGGGCCAGGAGGAGGGAAAAGGACACGTCCCTCGCCGAGTCCCAGCAGGAGGCCAGGAGGGACATCACGGTGGGCTCCACTGGAGCCTTTGCCGGACTGGCAGGACGAGCGGGTGCTGGAAGGGATAGCAGCTATGGTGCAGCTGCTGGAAGCTGCTTTGGAGCAGGAACGGGTGCTGGGCGCTCAGTCGGTGTCGGTCGTCGTAGCGCCGCGACCGGCGTAAGACGCGGGGCTGCGACCGGCGTAAGACGCGGTTTGGTAACCGGTGGTCGACGCGCTGGCACAGGCGATTGCCGTGGAGCCGGGACAGGATGCACAGCAGGCGACGGGGAAGATAGCGGCGGTGGCCGCGCCGGTCGGAGATCCGGAACCGGTGGCCAAGCCGGGAAGAGCGAAGGCCTAGCCGGTCGGAGCGCCAAAACCGGCGGTCGAGGCGAAAGGAGAAGGTCCGAGCCTGCTGTGGGCTGGGACCGCACAAAGCTGGCTTTTAAGTCCTCCAAGAATTGTGCGGTCCAGAACGTCGGCTGTGCATCGCCGACAGGGGTTCTCGTGAGGACACAATCTTCTGGCTCGATGATACTGTGAGGAACTTGCATGGCTGCCGTTTGTGTGACCCCAAGATGCAAGAACCAGGAGGAGAACGATCAGGTAAGATGACTTTAATTAACATCAACAGAGAAATGAAAGCAGTCTTGCATGAATGTTCCAACATAAAGAGTCTATCATCGAGCACCGAGGAGTGCTCGAGACCAAGCATAAATAGGATACATGTTGATTGGCAGCAGGTGTGGACCGGCTGCCAATCAACGGCAGGTGAGGGGAAAAAAAACAGTGCTTAGCGAAAGAAACAGGAAATATAACAAAATAAGAGCACTGACAGGAAGTAAATACAAAAACAAGGAAACATCTGCATTCACGCACAGTATAAAACGTTAAGGGGACAAAATGAGACAAAGAATGAGTGGCATAAAACATGTCTTTCCGTGGCAGCGTCGGAGAAAATTGTACATGTAAAAAAATTAAATAAAAATAAATAAAATACAAATATAAATAAAAATGGGTTATACTTGTATTGTCAGAGTGTGTTGGTGGTGACGAACCCCAAGATGCAGAGAAGGCAGGCTTGGTAAAAGAAAACATGGTTTAATGTTCATAAAATAAAAGTAAAAACACAAACCAGGAACTATGAATAGCCAAAACTGAAAACAGGAGCCAGCAAACAGAAAAAACTGGAAACAGCTAATGGCTAACAAGAAAACACGAAACAAAACAGCTAGGAGAAAGTAAACTACAAATAGCTAACAGGAACAGCTTACCGCATACTTGCCAACCCTCCCGGATTTTCCGGGAGACTCCCGAAATTCACCGCCTCTCCCGAATACCTCCCGGGACAAATTTTCTCCCGAAAATCACCCGAAATTCAGGCGGAGCTGGAGGCCACGCCCCCTCCAGCTCCATGCGGACCTGAGTCCGCTTTCCCACGATATAAACAGTGTGCCTGCCCAAACACATTATAACTGTAGAATGATTGAGGGCGAGTTCTTGGTTTCTTATGTGGGTTTATTGTTAGGCAGTTTTCATTAGCCAGGACTTGTGATCTCGCTAGAAAGATGTCCAGTCATAGAGTAATTGTCTCTGGCCCCCTGCCTGCGAGAGGCAATGATGAGAGATATAGCAGATTAGTCTCGCTTAACAAGTGGCTGGCTAGCTTCTGTAGACAACAGGGACTAACGTTTATTGATAATTGGCCCTCTTTCTGGGGCAAACCAGGCTTGCTGATGAGAGACGGCCTTCACCCTAACCAGGAAGGCGCCATCATCCTGCCTAAAAACATAGACTACTGTTTAAGTCACATTTGACTAACTACACTAGAGCAAGCCCGGTCACAGGCAATTACAGAGCCTGCTAGTCCGGGTGAGGAGTCAGTTAAGCTAGAATTGGCCAGCGCCAGGCTGGATAATTCCTGTACGCATAGCAATTGTCTTAGAATAAGACACAACTCACATAATGTGTTTTCTGTTGTGAATGTGTTAGAGGTAGATATGCATTCTACTGAGGTGGCAAATCATGATGCGTTCAGTCTATCGCAGCATCAAGCAAACAATCTGAAAATTCCCGTCGTATCAATTCCTAGATATGGTCGAAACTATTTAAAGTGCACTACGTATAATAAACACAACATTATTAATATTGCTACTTAGGATAATTTAAACAAAAACTCGTCAAAACAGCCCAATACTTATAATATGGGCTTTTTAAACATAAGATCATTGTCTCCCAAAACGTTATTAGTTAATGAGGTCATTAGAGACAACAATCTTAACGTCATTGGTCTTAGCGAAACCTGGCTCAAACCAGACGATTTCTTTGCGCTAAATGAGGCATCTCCTCCTAACTATACGAATGCGCATATTGCCCGTCCCCTCAAAAGGGGTGGGGGGGGTCGCACTAATATACAATGAAAACTTTAACCTTACCCCTAACCTAAATAATAAATACAAATCGTTTGAGGTGCTTACTATGAGGTCTGTCGCACCGCTGCCTCTCGATATGGCTGTTATCTACCGCCCCCCAGGGCCCTACTCGGGCTTTATCAATGAATTCTCAGAGTTCGTTGCTGATCTAGTGACGCACGCAGACAAAATAATCATAATGGGGGACTTTAATATCCATATGAATACCCCATCGGACCCTCAGTGCGTGGCGCTCCAGACTATAATTGATAGCTGTGGTCTTACACAAATAATAAATGAACCTACGCATCGCAACGGTAATATGATAGATCTAGTGCTGGTCAGGGGTGTCACCACCTCCAAAGTTATGGTACTCCCGTATACTAAAGTAATGTCCGATCATTACCTTATAAAATTCGAAGTTCTGACTCATTGTCAACAAACTAATAATAATAATAACTGCTTTAGCAGCCGCAACATTAATGCTGCCACAACGATGACTCTTGCTGACCTACTGCCTTCGGTAATGGCACCATTCCCAAATTATGTCGGCTCTATTGATAACCTAACTAACAACTTTGACAATGCCCTGCGCGAAACCATTGATAGCATAGCACCGCTAAAACAAAAAAGGGCCCCTAAAAGGCGCACCCCATGGTTTACAGAAGAAACCAGAGCTCATAAATTATCATGTAGAAAGTTGGAACGCAAATGGCGCGCGACCAAGCTTGAGGTTTTCCATCAAGCATGGAGTGATAGTTTAATATCATATAAACGCATGCTTACCTTAGCTAAAGATAAATATTACTCAAATCTCATCCGCCTCAACAAAAACGACCCTAAATTTTTGTTTAGTACAGTAGCATCGCTAACCCAACAAGGGACTCCTCCCAATAGCTCCACCCACTCGGCAGATGACTTTATGAATTTCTTTAATAAGAAAATTGAACTCATTAGAAAGGAGATTAAAGACAACGCATCCCAGCTACAACTGGGTTCTATTAACACAGATACAACTGTATCTATGACGGATACTGCAATACAAAATAGTCTCTCTCTTTTTGATGAAATAACATTAGAGGAACTATTACGGCGTGTAAGTGGGATAAAACAAACAACATGTTTACTTGACCCACTTCCTGGGAAACATATCAAGGAGTTTTTTGTATTATTAGGTCCATCAGTGCTAAATATTATGAACTTATCACTTTCCTCTGGCACTGTTCCCCTAGCATTCAAGAAAGCGGTTATTCATCCTCTGCTCAAAAGACCTAACCTTGATCCTGACCTCATGGTAAACTACCAACCGGTGTCCCACCTTCCCTTTATTTCGAAAATCCTCAAAAAAATTGTCGCACAGCAGCTAAATGAACACTTAGTGTCTAACAATCTCTGTGAACCTTTTCAATCCGGTTTCAGGGCAAATAAATCTGCATTGTCACCAATCGGAGATGCGCTTCACTTGAAAGCGAGGCCAAATAATTAACACACAGTAGTATATCTCGAATAGAAAAAACCCACAATAAACAACGCAATTGCCTTAATTCCTTTGCATTGTAGTGCGCCCAAACAACACGTAACCATCAAAATTATTCAGCTGACCGAACTCAATATAGGTTAGACATGGGCTTATTTGGTATAGCCTAGGTAACGTAGACTAATTCGTTTAACATCAAATCAAATCAAATCAACTTTATTTATAAAGCACATTTAAAATTTACCACAGGGGTAGCCAAAGTGCTGTACAATGAACAGGTTAAAAGACAAAACGAGTACCGAGCAAACACAACACAACACAAACAGAACACGATAAAAAATAAATAATTAAAATAGAATTAATAAAAACATAAAAACATAAAAACAGGATCACAGCAGGTGTACCATGGGGCGCCATTGCAGGATGGATATCACTCAGTGTTAAAAGCCATGGAATAAAAGTATGTTTTTAAGAGAGATTTAAAAACAGGAAGAGAGGAGGCTTGTCTAACACTCAGGGGTAGGTCGTTCCAGAGCTTGGGAGCAGCAACGGCGAAAGCTCTGTCACCTCTAAGCTTCAGCCTTGTGTCAGGGACCGTCAACAGCAGCTGATCGGCTGATCTTAAGGATCGGGTGGGGCAGTAAGGCTGAAGGAGGTCAGAGAGATAGGTTGGCGCGAGGTTGTTTAGACATTTAAAAACAAATAAAAGGAGTTTAAAATTGATTCGGTAACGCACAGGGAACCAGTGAAGGGACGCTAAAATAGGGGTGATGTGCTCACGTCTGCGGGTCTGTGTTAGCAGACGAGCAGCAGAGTTCTGCACGAGCTGCAGGCGGGCGAGGGAGGCCTGGCTAATGCCAACATACAGGGCATTACAATAATCAAGACGAGTCGAGATAAAAGCGTGGATTAATTTCTCAAGATCATGTCTTGATAGAAGCGGTTTCACTTTCGCTATTTGGCGTAATTGATAAAAGCTTTTTTGAACGACGCTGCTGATTTGTTTTTCGAATTTAAAATCTGAGTCACACTTTACCCCCAGGTTTGTAACAGAGTCGCTGAGATACGGGGTCAGAGTGCCGAGGTCAACGTTGGGGGAGGGAGAGCGACTTGGACCGAACAACATAACTTCTGTTTTGTCTTCATTTAGGCTCAGGAAGTTAGCTGAAAGCCAGACTTTGATGTCGTGCAGGCAGTCAATAAGACGTTGAACCGTGTTATTTTGTGCCATGGGAAAATAAATCTGACATATCCAACCTTATGTCTACTTCCTTTTTTTTTTGTTAGCACTATGCAGGAATAAAATGGCATCTACAGTGCCAGGATTCAGGCGAGAGCGCCTGGCCTCTAAAATGCGCCCTGCTGCACTGAAGGAGCGCTCACTTGCGCCACTGTTGCTGGGACGTATAGGATTCTCTTGGCAAGGTGTTGTAGTCGTGGGAATGATTGTCCTTGTTTCCCCCAAAAGGAAAGTAGATTTTCCTCTGCTGATTCGTCGAGATGGAAGTTTGTAGAGGAATAATCCTCTACTTCATCAACAAGCACAGGTGTGTCCTCCTCCCATTCTGTGAAGTCAATCCTTTTCTTTTTCAGTGATGCACCATCAGCTCCACCTAAAGGACCGATAAAATCTATACGTTTTTCGTATGTGGGTAACAACATTTAACTATGTATATATATTTCCGAATTGGTTCAACCGCCCGAATCTATTTACAATCTATTTTTTTCGTCATGTCACCCGCCCGACCCGCAGATTATCCGCGGACTCCGCGGTTGTGTCCGCAAACCGCGCATCTCTAATATATATATATATATATATATATACACGTCTCATATAAGTAAGTCTCACATATGTAAGTTTGTGTCTGCAAACAAGTTGACTAATTAAAGAAACACTGCAAAGTATTTTCTCGATTCCTCAGCATGTTGAGGAACGCAATGCTTACATTAGCATTAAGGCCCTGTGATAGACCCTGCAGGATACCTCATTAAAAAGGTTTAGTCCAGGTCCCCAGTGTGACTTTCACTAACCGCATACATGATAAAAAACATTTCATTAATTTCCACCGGAATTTGAACGCCTTCAAAAGCGATCATTTGTGATGAGTTCCTCACATGAAAGGAGAGAAATACCTTCATCGCAGAATGAAGAAAGTAAAAAAAAATGTTCTTTGATATGTGCGCCTGATGACGGTGTTAGTAATTTCAACTCGTTTTCTGTTGACGCCTCATAAAAACGAGGATTTGGGTGCAACTTTCTGTCGCCCTTAAGATCCAACCAAAACATCCTGTCTTACTCGCTAGCATTAGCTTATAGCGAGCAATAGCTTATAACTAGCATTAGCTTATAGCTAGAGATAGACTTAACTTTGTGTGGAGGCAGATGTTGTCACCGCCTCTGTCCATGGTGCTGAGGACAGAGCACCATCAGACGGGGGCGTGGCAGTGCTGACGGCGAGACACAGCTGGCAGGTGATTAGATTTCACAGGTGGTACGTGTTAATCTAATCATCTGTTGTCTTTAACAGTAAGCGGCCAGGAGCAGAAGGAGAAAGAGAATACGGACGTGACCGAAAAGTCACGTTCTGCTGGAGAAAGACTGTGTTACAACAATTGATCATTAAAACCTTGTTAAAACCTGCACGCTTGGCTCTGGTGCCGTGTCTACAGTGGAGCTGCTAGGAAGCGACTTCCAGACTTTGTTTTTCCATAATTGCACCATACTGAAGCAGAATAAGTCGATAACATCAGCCACGGAGGTTAAAACATCTAAACAGTTATCAATGAAAATGTGAAGAATCTGCTGATGGTGTGTTTGACGGAGAAGCAGCTGGAAGAAGAAACCATAGTAGTCCACTCTCCAAGGTAAATAATGTACACTATCATTACATTACATCATAAAACTACTGTTTGTACCACACTCTATTGTAATGTTATTATACAATATTTGTTTTATGTAATTTATTTTTAAAAAGCATGTTACATATAAATATTGGGATGCTTTGGGCGTTGTTTATTACTCATTTGTATTGATATTAAATGATTATATGAAATGATAATAATGAATAAATGTACAGAAACATTGCAAGATTTTATAGTACATTAAGTACATACAATATGGGCAATGAAGTAATACTTCTATACAAGCTGTGCATTGACTACTCCAAAGTGCATCCAAGTTACTTTTATAATGTATTCTTTTGACAAACTATACTTTTGTAATAAAAATATTAATATTTTTGTTAGACACTGTAGTTGAAGTCGTGTTATTTTTCTGTCATAGATCAACAATCAAACCTAATGTAAATCCAACCTGATCAAAAAGCGCATTTGGAAATAACTAAATTGTTTTTTGTTTTTTTCACAGTGTATACATTTACTGTAATTTGATGTTGTTGTCTGAACCATCAGGAATTTTTTTGGATGCTATTGTACTTTTTTAGGATTATGACAGCAATGTTCACAAGTGTAAAGTTTGTAAAGATTGTTTACTTGCACACACAACCCCAGGCACACCTTTAATAAGTGTTTATAAAACTAAAATATGCATTTGTTTTGTTTAGTTTTTTTGAAATTGGATAGTTAAAGATGAGAAGTAGGATATCTGGCATATGATACACGTGTGTTATGAAATAATCATATCTCGTGGCTGCAGGGACTTTTCTGTACTCAGACAAAAGAAAAGTGATACAGCGCTGAGCCGAAAGTAGGACCCGAGAGCAGAGATAAACATGTGACAAAAAACAAAAACAAAAATGCTAACAACACGCGCACTCAAAGGGAGTGGTAAAACAACAGAAGAAAACAAATGACAACAGAAATGGGACAAAGGCACTGGAAAAGGTCAACTATCTGTGGAGTCAAAAGGAGAGATGCACACGGAGATAAGCCAAGCGAGTGGAAACGTCCTTGGTTGGAGAGTAAAACATTAACTATCAACTGGCGTGAGTGGACTGGCAGGAACGCTTAATGGATATGTAATCATTTCATGTCAAGTCCTCATTAAATGGCCCTGACATGTCAAAAGGCATTAATAAATCATGTTATTTTCGAATACCTCTATAACTGATAACAGTAGTTCAGCTGGGATATGCTCCTTTCAAAATTAGATTTACAGCCCCGAAATATTGTTATTGTCTTCATTTTGATGCCCTGCCCTCCACCGTTTGACCATATAAAAAGTCTGTGAGTGTGTCACATCCAGGTTGCCAGTTACGCACCGCCATCTTCGTCAAGCTACTGCCACTGGTAAACTTACTAAACATGTCAGACCTTAGTAAATCTAAAAGGCCTTGTTACGATTCTCAACTTAATAATGTGACCTCGGACTATGTTAAGGTAACGTGCGGAGTTCCTCAGGGTTCGGTTCTTGGCCCTGCACTCTTTAGTATTTACATGCTGCCGCTAGGCGACATCATACGCAAATACGGTGTTAGCTTTCATTGCTATGCTGATGACACCCAACTCTACATGCCCCTAAAGCTGACCAACACGCCGGATTGTAGTCAGCTGGAGGCGTGTCTTAATGACATTAAACAATGGATGTCCGCTAACTTCTTGCAACTCAACGCCAAGAAAACAGAAATGCTGATTATCGGTCCTGCTAAACACCGACATTTATTTAATAACACCACCTTAACATTTGACAACCAAACAATTACACAAGGCGAATCAGTAAAGAATCTGGGTATTATCTTCGACCCAACCCTCTTGTTTGAGTCACACATTAAGAGTGTTACTAAAACGGCCTTCTTTCATCTCCGTAATATCGCTAAAATTCGTTCTATTTTATCCACTAGCGACGCTGAGATCATTATTCATGCGTTCGTTACGTCTCGTCTCGATTACTGTAACGTATTATTTTCGGGGCTCCCTATGTCTAGTATTAAAAAATTACAGTTGGTACAAAATGCGGCTGCTAGACTTTTGACAAGAACAAGAAAGTTTGATCATATTACGCCTATACTGGCTCACCTGCACTGGCTTCCTGTGCACTTAAGATGCGACTTTAAGGTTTTACTACTTACGTATAAAATACTACACGGTCTAGCTCCGTCCTATCTTGTCGATTGCATTGTACCATATGTCCCGGCAAGAAATCTGCGTTCAAAGAACTCTGGCTTATTAGTGATTCCCAGAGCCCAAAAAAAGTCTGCGGGCTATAGAGCGTTTTCTATTCGGGCTCCAGTACTATGGAATGCCCTCCCGGTAACAATTAGAGATGCTACCTCAGTAGAAGCATTTAAGTCCCATCTTAAAACTCATTTGTATACTCTAGCCTTTAAATAGCCCCCCTGTTAGACCAGTTGATCTGCCGTTTCTTTTCTTTTCTCCTCTGCTCCCCTTTTCCTTGAGGGGGGGGGGCACAGGTCCGGTGGCCATGGATGAAGTGCTGGCTGTCCAGAGTCGGGACCCGGGGTGGACCGCTCGCCTGTGCATCGGCAGGGAACATCTCTGCGCTGCTGACCCGTCTCCGCTCGGGATGGTGTCCTGCTGGCCCCACTATGGACTGGACTCTTACTATTATGTTGGATCCACTATGGACTGGACTCTCACAATATTATGTCAGACCCACTCGACATCCATTGCTTTCGGTCTCCCCTAGAGGGGGGGGGGGGTTACCCACATATGCGGTCCTTTCCAAGGTTTCTCATAGTCATTCACATCGACGTCCCACTGGGGTGAGTTTTTCCTTGCCCGTATGTGGGCTTTGTGCCGGGGATGTCGTTGTGGCTTGTGCGGCCCTTTGAGACACTTGTGATTTGGGGCTATATAAATAAAGATTGATTGATTCATGACATAGCCAGGAACAAAATGAGGATTTTGAAAGATGGAGACGATTGAAGGCAGAGAAGACTTTTTCATCTGAGGCCAAACTTGCTAATTTCTTCCTTGATAGGTAAGTAAGGCATTTACATTTTCTTATTATTATAACAAATAGATATGGACATTTCGTATGAATTCTATATTTTCCAATACAGTCTATGATCTTGTCTAACAAAGCTAGTATGCTCGTGTAACAAATGCTTTGCAGTCAATGACACATCGACATACAGGCTAACGGGCATATATTTCCCCCGTTAGCCTGTATGTCGATGTGTCATTGAACTGACAGGGAATGTATATTTTCCAGAAATAAAACCTAAGTGGATATGGGTATTGTCAGTGCCTATTTCGTTCTCAATATGCTGATACGCTGAGGAAATGGGTTCCAACAATAGCACGACTGTCATCATGGCAATGTGAAACGTATGGAGACAGCCAAATCACATGATAAAATAATTCCTTATTCGTGTAGCCTATAGGCATACCTTGGTAAAATGTCTCCTCTTTAGTTTTGGGCGTACATTAGGCTGCTAAGCATGCATTACTTATTTTCACCAGTATAACCATTGCTAGCGTTGGTTGTAGTTCGTTTTAGTCTTTGTTTTCTGATAGTACTGACAATAACCATATCAAATCAAATCAAATCAACTTTATTTATAGAGCACATTTAAAATTTACCACAGGGGTAGCCAAAGTGCTGTACAATGAACAGGTTAAAAGATAAAACGAGTACCGAGCAAACACAACACAACACAAACAGAACACGATAAAAAATAAATAATTAAAATAGAATTAATAAAAACATAAAAACATAAAAACAGGATCACAGCAGGTGTATTATGGGGCGCCATTGCAGGATGGATATCACTCAGTGTTAAAAGCCATGGAATAAAAGTATGTTTTTAAGAGAGATTTAAAAACAGGAAGAGAGGAGGCTTGTCTAACACTCAGGGGTAGGTCGTTCCAGAGCTTGGGAGCAGCAACGGCGAAAGCTCTGTCACCTCTAAGCTTCAGCCTTGTGTCAGGGACCGTCAACAGCAGCTGATCGGCTGATCTTAAGGATCGTTTGGGGCAGTAAGGCTGAAGGAGGTCGGAGAGATAGGTTGGCGCGAGGTTGTTTAGACATTTAAAAACAAATAAAAGGAGTTTAAAATGTATTCGGTAACGCACAGGGAGCCAGTGAAGGGACGCTAAAATAGGGGTGATGTGCTCACGTCTGCGGGTCTGTGTTAGCAGACGAGCAGCAGAGTTCTGCACGAGCTGCAGGCGGGCGAGGGAGGCCTGGCTAATGCCAACATACAGGGCATTACAATAATCAAGACGAGTCGAGATAAAAGCGTGGATTAATTTCTCAAGATCATGTCTTGATAGAAGCGGTTTCACTTTCGCTATTTGGCGTATTTGATAAAAGCTTTTTTGAACGACGCTGCTGATTTGTTTTTCGAATTTAAAATCTGAGTCACACTTTACCCCCAGGTTTGTGACAGAGTCGCTGAGATACGGGGTCAGAGTGCCGAGGTCAACGTTGGGGGAGGGAGAGCGACTTGGACCGAACAACATAACTTCTGGTTTGTCTTCATTTAGGCTCAGGAAGTTAGCTGAAAGCCAGACTTTGATGTCGTGCAGGCAGTCAATAAGACGTTGAACCGTGTTATTTTGTGCCATGGGAAAATAAATCTGGCAATCATCGGCATAAAAATGAAATGCAATACTGTACTTCCTAAAAATAGAACCAAGGGGGAGAAGGTAAAGCGCAAATAAAATTGGGGCAAGGATTGAGCCCTGGGGGACCCCATGTGGTAAAGGAGCTGTGGACGACATAAAACTGTCTACTTTTACACAAAAACTCCTGTCGGTTAGGTACGACCGGAACCAGTTGAGGGCGACGCCCTTAATGCCCACACAGTTCTCAAGACGAGTGATTAAGGTGGCGTGGTCGACGGTGTCGAACGCAGCAGACAGATCTAAAAGCACCAGGACAACATATTTACCAGAATCAGTGGACAGGAGGATATCGTTAAAAACTTTTAGAAGCGCTGACTCTGTGCTGTGGAGGGCTTTAAAACCGGACTGGAACAGCTCAGTGATACCATTATCCTCTAAGAAGGGCAACAACTGACTGATGATATATGATTTGTTGTGATATTGTATGTAGGCATGATGTACTTTTTCCTTAAAATAGCCTAATTTCTGTGTAAAATGTGTTGGTTAGAGATTTGTTATTGACAAAACGCTTGTCTATTCAACTATTATGTTCTCAGCATCTCAACCCCTAGTAAGAAGCAGTGGAAGTTTGAAGTTCCTTGGAGTAGCCCAGTCGATTGAGCTGGATTCGGCTGCGTATCTGGCAACCTCAGTCAGGGAGAGAGGGAGGGGGACTACAAAATTTTGACCGTGATTGCAGTACCATTTCTGGCCACATTTTTACATATGACTCCTTTAAGTAGGCCAGATTGCATATTGGCTGCAGGTGTCACACCGCGGTGAGGGATGTCTTGTCTTGGTTTCTTCTGTCTTGTGAATTGCATGTTTTAGTTTGAAAAGTGACTCCTCTCGTTTCAGGCCATTTGCCCTTCCTTTCGTGTCATCAGTCTGACGTCATCCCTGACCCCTGATTGTTTCCACCTGTTCTCCATTACCCTCATGTGTCTTATAAGCCCACGCCTCCCTTTGTTCTGTGCCAGATTGTCTCGTTTATTCGTGCCTCTCTAGGGTCCTGTCCATGCCTTGCCTCGTCTCATGTTTGAATACGTTGATCCTGAATTCCTTCGTTGCTATTTTGAGTTCTCTTTTTCTCCTCCTCAGCAGAGTGATTTTGTGTTATTTAGTTTTTCAGCCGAAGTAGTGAGTTTTTAGTTTTTCTTACAGTTCTTCCTTTTCCTCAATTTTTTGAGTGACATTTTTTGTTAACCTTTATTAGATTAGAGAACGTGTAGAAGCTTCATAGCCATTGTTTCTTCTTCCTGTTGGAGCGTTTTTTGTTTATAATAAATTTCATAGAATATACGGCGCCAAGTATAGTTCGTTATTGTTTTTGTGTTTTCCTCCTTTCGGAGTGATTTTCAGTTGTTCCTTTTTTGGAACCTTTTTCGCCGACTAGGTTAGTTGTAGCCTATATTGAATTGCCCTGACTCTGTAGGTGAAAGGAAGCTTTCAAAATAAAAGCCTGCCGAATTAATCCCTACTCTGCATCTGAGTCCTATCTTTTGACCAAGCCTGACAGCAGGTGTGAGGGAGTAGGCATGCCCCGGAACCCCAAAACCAGGTAATGCAACAGAGCAGAAAACACACCACAAAAAGAGGATACAAATATTCTTATTTTTATTCTTGAAATATTAAACATAATATATAATCATAAGAAAAGCTCTTCTTCAAAACGAAGTCACCCAAGTGAATTCTTTAAATATATTGTTGACATACCGTATTTTTCGGACTATAAGTCGCAGTTTTTTTCATAGTTTGGCCGGGCTCCAGTGCGACTTATATATGTTTTTTCCCTTTTTTATTATGCATTTTCGGCAGGTGCGACTTATACTCCGGTGCGACTTATACTCCGAAAAATACGGTAATTATTGCTGACATTTTACAAAGTACAAACTCTGCGGAGTGAAAGTACACAAATAAAAACTTCCTTAGCGTCAACGCAAAAAAAAAATCATTAGGTTCTTAATGGATGAGAATTCAATAAGATAAATTGATTTCTTAGTTAGGAATTACAGTTCATACAATTGCTGTTTACACCGGTATTTATTTACTTATTTACAAACGCATTTCATTATATACTTACTTACTTCTTTACTTACTCAAATACCTATTTATCACATATCTACTTTCTTACTTCTTTACTTAAATACTTATTTAATGACTTACTTATTTATTTCTGTAATTATGGCACACGCTATTGTGACACCAATTACATTTACTTGTTTCTCACCTTTTGTTTGGGTGATAAGACCTTTTAGGTGTTCAGTGTTTGCAGCAGTTAAGTGGTTTTTCCTTTGTTTGTATGTTTCTTTGTTACAGACCTAACCACTCCCAGAACCAGGCCTAATTCCCAGGGGGTGCTGCAGGTGTGCTTAATTAGCAGGCCTATTAAATCACACCTGTACAGGCAGGAAGGCGCTGGCTGATTACATTTTGTGACACAGGACCTCCTATTCATGCTCTGGATTCTTCTCCTCAATTCCAGTTCCTGTACGACCTTACGCCTTCCTGCCCGGTATAGTCTTCTTCCCGGCACAGGTAGCCACTCAGTTCCTTATATCGATTTTACTTGTTACAATCTTTTGTTTCCCTTTTTTATGCACCATAGTTGTTCTGTTATCACTGTCTTGAGCAATAAAGAGCATCTTGGGATCCGCTAACCTCTTTGAGAGTATCGCCAAGCGTGACAAATTATTTAGTTACTTATTCACGTACTTAGTTATTTACACAAGTTACTTCTTTACTTACTAAGTTACATAATGACCTGTATATATAGTTATTTACCTATTTGCTTGCTTACTTATTTACTTATTTATATACATATTTGTATACTTACTCACTTACCTATTTATGCACTTACTTGGTTACTTATTTACTTACTTATTTAGTTACATAATTCTTTAATTACATACTTACTTATTTACCTACCTGTTATTAATGTTTCCTATGTACTTATGTACGTACTTACTTGGTTACTTACTTAAATACTTAATTACTCACTAAGTTCTGAATTACTTATTTGCTTAGCTACTTTCTTGTTTACTTAAATACTTAGAGGAGGGGGGGGGGGGGGGGGGGGTTACCCACATATGCGGTCCTCTCCAAGGTTTCTCATAGTCATTCACATCGACGTCCCACTGGGGTGAGTTTTTCCTTGCCCTTATATGGGCTTTGTACCGAGGATGTCGTTGTGGCTTGTGCAGCCCTTTGAGACACTTTTGATTTAGGGCTATATAAATAAACATTGATTGATTGATTGATTGATTATTTGCTTTTCTTTATTTATTTACTTACCTATTTTCGTACTTATTTACTTACCTCTTTACTTACCTATTTACCGACTCACTTACCTTCTTACTTACATACTTATTTACTTATCTATTTACCTATATATTTATATTCTTACTCACTTACCTATTTATGTACTTACTTGGTTTCTTATTTACTTATTTGGTTACATAATTATTTAATTACTTAATTTCCTATGCACTTACCTATTCATTTACCTACTTACTTAATTATTTACTTACTCACTTGGTTACTGACTTATATACTTAATTACTTACTAAGTTCTTAATTATGTATTTGCTTAGCTACTTACTTACTTGTTTACGTATTTAATTAAATACTTATTTGCTTCTCTTTATTTATTTACTTACCTATTTTCCTACTTATTTACCTACCTCTTTACTTACCTACCTATATACCGACTCACTTACTTTCTTATTCACTTACTTAGTTATGTAATTACTTACCTATCTATTTACTTACTTACTTACTTACTTACTTACTTACATACTTATTTACCTACATATTTATATTCTTACTCACTTACCTATTTATGTACTAACTTGGTTTCTTATTTACTTAACTAGTTACATAATTATTTAATTACTTGCTTACTTACCTACGCACCTACCTATTCATTTACCTACTTACTTAATTATTTACTAAGTTACTTATTTACATACTTAATTACTTATTTGCTTAACTACTTACTTACTTGTTACTTATTTACTTAAATACTTATTTGCTTTTCTTTATTTATTTACTTACCTCTTTACCTACCTACCTATTTATCAACTCACTTACCTTCTTATTTACTTACTTAGTTATGTAATTACTTACCTATTTACTTACGTACTTACTTATTGATTTACTTACTGACATGCTTACTTACTTATTAATGATTTACTTAGACTTTACTTACTTACCTATCGTCCTACTTATTTACTTCTGTCTTTACTTACCTACCTATTTACCGACTAACTTACCTTCTTATTTATTTACTTAGTTATGTAATTTCTACCTATTTACTTACGTACTTACTTATTTATTTACGTACTTACTGGCATGCTTACTTACATATTAACAATTTACTTACATTTTACTTACCTAAATACCTTCCTTCCTTCTTTTCTTACTATAATCTTTCTTTCGTTCCTTTCTATCTTCTTTCATTTAATCTTTCCTTACTTACTACATTCTTTTCTTCTTTCCTGTCACCTTCCTTCCTACAATATTGGATAATTGTACCATAAACAGTTAAAGGGGAACAGTACTTTTGGACAATTTTGCCTATCATTCACAATAACTATGAGAGACAAGAACACACAAGGATTTACATATTTTTTTGCATTCTAACATGTAAAAATCGACTTGGTCAAGGTGGCTTGCAATGCAGCTAATGGGAGCAATACGTTCGGCCTATAAATCACTTTAAAAATGCATTCAAAACCCGCCAACGATTCTTCCTTCATGTTCCGTAACCTGTATAATAACCAAGCTGGAGTGAACACTAATGAAACTTTTTCTCGAGCGTAGTAACACATCGACGTGCTACAGTTATAGCCGTGAGCTAGCTACGGCAAGAGATAAGATAAGTGTTTGAGTTTGTAATGCACAACACAATGCGATAGGACAGCAATCTATACTGACTGAAAAACATGAACATCCATTTTACAGTATCTGTAAAGTATTAGCCCACATTTCATGTTTTGTTTGTAGACTGCTAACTCGACAGTGTATGTATTTGTAATAACACGCATGACGTGCTGCATGTATTAAATATTACTATCACAATATTAGTGCGCCTCACTCGATGGACTGGTATTACATTATATATAGAGTTGCAATATGTAAATAAAACTTTGATGGAGGACTTTGAAGTTGTTTCGGAGGGCTTTGAAGGCTACGTTGACTCCCATTAGCTGCATCTTCCAAGCGCTTTTTTATTATTCATCCTCTGCTCAAAAGACCTAACCTTGATCCTGACCTCATGGTAAACTACCGACCGGTGTCCCACCTTCCCTTTATTTCGAAAATCCTCGAAAAAATTGTCGCACAGCAGCTAAATGAACACTTAGTGTCTAACAATCTCTGTGAACCTTTTCAATCCGGTTTCAGGGCAAATCACTCTACGGAGACAGCCCTCGCAAAAATGACTAATGATCTACTGCTAACGATGGATTTTGATGCGTCATCTATGTTGCTGCTTCTTGATCTTAGCGCTGCTTTCGATACCGTCGATCATAATATTTTATTAGAGCGTATCAAAACACGTATTGGTATGTCAGACTTAGCTTTGTCGTGGTTTAACTCTTATCTTACTGACAGGATGCAATGCGTCTCCCATAATAATGTGACCTCGGACTATGTTAAGGTAACGTGCGGAGTTCCTCAGGGTTCGGTTCTTGGCCCTGCACTCTTTAGTATTTACATGCTGCCGCTAGGCGACATCATACGCAAATACGGTGTTAGCTTTCATTGTTATGCTGATGACACCCAACTCTACATGCCCCTAAAGCTGACCAACACGCCGGATTGTAGTCAGCTGGAGGCGTGTCTTAATGAAATTAAACAATGGATGTCCGCTAACTTCTTGCAACTCAACGCCAAAAAAACGGAAATGCTGATTATCGGTCCTGCTAAACACCGACATTTATTTAATAATACCACCTTAACATTTGACAACCAAACAATTACACAAGGCGAATCAGTAAAGAATCTGGGTATTATCTTCGACCCAACTCTCTCGTTTGAATCACACATTAAGAGTGTTTCTAAAACGGCCTTCTTTCATCTCCGTAATATCGCTAAAATTCGTTCTATTTTATCCACTAGCGACGCTGAGATCATTATTCATGCGTTCGTTACGTCTCGTCTCGACTACTGTAACGTATTATTTTCGGGTCTCCCTATGTCTAGCATTAAAAAATTACAGTTGGTACAAAATGCGGCTGCTAGACTTTTGACAAGAACAAGAAAGTTTGATCATATTACGCCTATACTGGCTCACCTGCACTGGCTTCCTGTGCACTTAAGAAGTGACTTTAAGGTTTTACTACTTACGTATAAAATACTACACGGTCTAGCTCCGTCCTATCTTGTCGATTGCATTGTACCATATGTCCCGGCAAGAAATCTGCGTTCAAAGAACTCCGGCTTATTAGTGATTCCCAGAGCCCAAAAAAAGTCTGCGGGCTATAGAGCGTTTTCTATTCGGGCTCCAGTACTATGGAATGCCCTCCCGGTAACAATTAGAGATGCTACCTCAGTAGAAGCATTTAAGTCCCATCTTAAAACTCATTTGTATACTCTAGCCTTTAAATAGCCCCCCTGTTAGACCAGTTGATCTGCCGTTTCTTTTCTTTTCTCCTCTGCTCCCCTTTTCCTTGAGGGGGGGGGGGCACAGGTCCAGTGGCCATGGATGAAGTGCTGGCTGTCCAGAGTCGGGACCCGGGGTGGACCGCTCGCCCGTGCATCGGCTGGGAACATCTCTGCGCTGCTGACCCGTCTCCGCTCGGGATGGTGTCCTGCTGGCCCCACTATGGACTGGACTCTTACTATTATGTTGGATCCACTATGGACTGGACTCTCACAATATTATGTCAGACCCACTCGACATCCATTGCTTTCGGTCTCCCCTAGAGGGGGGGGGTTACCCACATATGCGGTCCTCTCCAAGGTTTCTCATAGTCATTCACATCGACGTCCCACTGGGGTGAGTTTTTCCTTGCCCGTATGTGGGCTTTGTACCGAGGATGTCGTTGTGGCTTGTGCAGCCCTTTGAGACACTTGTGATTTAGGGCTATATAAATAAAGATTGATTGATTGATTGATATCATCTTTGAAATCCTAAAGAAGAAAAAGACGTATGTTCTTGTCTCTCATAATGATTTTGAACGACAGACAAAATTCCCCAAAAAAGTGCAGTTCCCCTTTTTAATGTATGATATCAGCGGGTAGTAAAAAAAATAGAAAAGTGTTAACTTTTTATAACTTTTATACAGGGAACAGAGCAGATGGCTGACAATGTTGGCTTATAGTCAAGTAATGTTGAAACTTGAATATTCATGTAGTTTCTATAGAAAAGTCATGTCATTTTTTTGTGTAACAATAAACTTTATATGACATTTCTGCTGGAAGTACACACAAGTTCACGATGTCCCTTTCGTTATAGTTGTACACTGACTACTCCAAAGTGCAAAAGGTCCATTCTACAAAATGGTTTCTTGAAATGATTACTATTTAGAGAGATGTAAAAGTTCATCTCATTGCTATGCCTCATTATGCCATCACCCTTCCAGCTGCACAATCAGGTCAACATTTAAGGATCGTTTTGCAGCCTCCATGTTTGAAGCTCACTATATTTATGAGTCCAACATTATAACTCATACATAAAAGTGTTCATTTTTATTACATGTTCCACCTCCAGATGCTGAGGAGTGGAGTGTTTTTGCCCAAGTGGCATCTAATGTAACATTCTGCTGTATTTCTTATATATTTCTCTTTCTTGCATACTGGCGCTCAGTGGGCTTCAAAGAGCCATCTGTCAGCTACCTGCCAACACTTGGGACTGTTCTGCAATCATAAAAAGTTCCATTATCAGCATTAATTCTATAATCATCACTAGTTCTCAAATCATCATTAGTTCAATAATCATTAGTTTCATAATCATCATAAGTTTCACAATCATCATTAGTTCCATGATCATTCGTTTCACAAATATTATTAGTTCCTTATTCATCATTAGTTCCATTGTCATTATGAAATCCATAATCATCATTAAATCCATAGTCATCATTATTTCCACAATCAAAATTTGTTCCATAATCATAATTTTCATAATTATTAGTTCCTTCATCCTTATGAGTTCCATAATCATCATTAGTTCCATAATCATTGAGTTCCATAATCATTAGTTTCATAATCATAATTTGTTCCATAATCATTACTTTCATAATTATTAGTTCCTCCATCCTTTTGAGTTCCATAATCATTAGTTTCATAATCATCATTAGTTCCATAATCAATGAGTTCCATAATCATTACTTTCATTATCATCATTAATTCCATAATCATTGAGTTCCATAATCATTAGTTCCAAAATCATCATTAGTTCCATAATCATTAGTTTCACAATCATCGTTACTTTCATTATTGTCAGTAGTTCCACAATCATCATTTGTTCCATAATCATTGAGTTCCATAATCATTACTTTCATTATCATCATTAATTCCATAACCATCATTAGTTTTACAATCATCATGATTTCCTTAATCATCATTAGTTTCAAAATCATAATGAATTCCATAATCATTATTGGTTCCAGAATCATCAAAAGTTCCATAAACCTCATAAGTTCCACAATCATGATGAGTTTCATAATCATCATTAGACCCACAATCGTAAGTTCCATAATCAACATTAGTTCCCCAATCATAATGAGTTCCACAATAATTATGAGTTCCATAATCATCATTAGTTTCACAATCATCATCAGTTCCATAATCATTATGACATCCATAATCATAATTGGTTCCATAATCATCATTAGTTTCATAATCATCATCAGTTCCACAATCATCATTAGTTCCATGTACATCATTGGTTTCGTAATCATTAGTTCCATAATCATCATTAGTTCCACAATCATCATTAGTTCCGTCATCATCATTAGTTCCATAATCATCATTAGTTTCATAATCATTAGTTCCAAAATCATCATTAGTTCCATAATCATTAGTTTCACAATCATCGTTACTTTCATTATCGTCAGTAGTTCCACAATCATCATTTGTTCCATAATCATTGAGTTCCATAATCATTACTTTCATTATCATCATTAATTCCATAACCATCATTAGTTTTACAATCATCATGATTTCCTTAATCATCATTAGTTTCAAAATCATAATGAATTCCATAATCATTATTGGTTCCAGAATCATCACAAGTTCCATAAACCTCATAAGTTCCACAATCATGATGAGTTTCATAATCATCATTAGACCCACAATCGTAAGTTCCATAATCAACATTAGTTCCCCAATCATTATGAGTTCCACAATCATTATGAGTTCCATAATCATCATTAGTTTCACAATCATCATCAGTTCCATAATCATTATGACATCCATAATCATAATTGGTTCCATAATCATCATTAGTTTCATAATCATCATCAGTTCCACAATCATCATTAGTTCCATGTACATCATTGGTTTCGTAATCATTAGTTCCATAATCATCATTAGTTCCACAATCATCATTAGTTCCGTCATCATCATTAGTTCCATAATCATCATTAGTTTCATAATTATTAGTTCCATAATCATCAGTTCCTTAATCATCATTTGTTTCATAATTATTATTAGTTCCATAATATTCATTAGTTCCATAATCATCATTCGTTCCACAATCATCATGAGTTCCATAATCATCATTGGTTCCGTAATAATCACTAGTTTTACAATCATCATGATTTCTTTAATCATCATTAGTTTCAAAATCATAATGAGTTCCATAATCATTATTGGTTCTATAATCATCATGAGTTCCATAAACCTCATTAGTTCCACAATCATGATGAGTTTCATAATCATCATTAGATCCACACTCATAAGTTCCATAATCAACATTAGTCCCCCAATCATTGTGAGTTCCACAATCATTATGAGTTCCACAATCATGAGTGTCATAATCATCATTAGTTTCACAATCATCATTAGTTTCACTGTCTTAATTAGTTCCACAATCATCATCAGTTCCATAATCATTATGTGATCCATAATCATAATGAGGTCCATAATCATCATTGGTTCCACAATCATCATTAGTTCCATGATCATCATTGATTCTGTAATCATCATTAGTTCCATAATCATCATTAGTTCCCCAATCATCATTAGTTCCATAATCATTATGAGATCCATAATCATAATGAGATCCATAATCATAATTGGTTACATAATCATCATTAGTTCCACAATCATCAATAGTTCCATAATCATCATTAGTTCTGTCATCATCATTAGTTTCATAATTATTACTTCCATAATCATCAGTTCCATAATCATTAGTTTCATAAGTATTCTTAGTTCCATAATAATCATTAGTTCCATAATCATCTTTAGTTCCATAATCGTTATGAGTTCCAAAATCATAATGAGTTCCGTAGTCATTATGCGTTCCATTATCATTAGTATCATAATCATCATTAGTTACGAAGTCTTCATTAGTTTTACAATCATTAATTCCATAATCATTATGAGTTCCATAATCATTATTAGTTCCATAATCATCACTGGTTCCCTAATCATCATTAGTTCCATAACCATCATTAGCTTCACAATCATTATAGTTCCATAATCATCATTAGTTCCATAATCATCATTAGTTCCATAATCGTCATTAATTTCATAATCATCATTAGTTCCACAGTCTTCATTAGTTCCACAATCATGAGTTCCATAATCATCATTATTTCCATAATCATCATTATTTCCAAATTCATCATTAGTTTCACAATCCTCATTAGTTCCATAATAATTATGAGTTCCATAATCATCATTAGTTTCACACTCATCATTGGTTTCACAATCATCATTGGTTCCACTGTCTTCATTAGTTTCACAATCATCATCAGTTCCATTACCGTTATGAGATCCATAATCATCACTAGTTCCATAATCATCATTGGTTCCGTAATCATCATTAGTTCCCCAATCATCATTTGTTCCCCAATCATCATTAGTTCCCCAATCATCATTAGTTCCCCAATCGTCATTAGTTCCCCAATCGTCATTAGTTCCCCAATCGTCATTAGTTCCCCAATCATCATTTGTTCCATAATCATAATTAGCTTCATAATCATCATTAGTTCCACAGTCTTCATTAGTTCCTCAATCCTCATTAGTTCCCCAATACTCATTAGTTCCCCAACCATCATTAGTTCCATAATCATCATTAGTTCCATCATTATTATTAGTTCCATAATCATCATTAGTTCCATAATTATTGTTAAGTCCATAATCATCATTAGTTCTATAATCGTCATTAATTTCATAATCATCATTAGTTCCATAATCATCATTAGTTTCACAATCATTATTAGTTCCATAATCATCATTAGTTCCATAATCATCATTAGTTTCACAATCATTATTGTTTCCATAATCATCATTAGTTCCATAATCATAATTAGTTCCACAATCATTAGTAGTTTCATAACCATTATTAGTTCCATTATCGCTATGAGTTACATAATCATCATTAGTTCCGTAATCATCATTAGTTTTACAATCATTATTAGTTCCATAACCATTAGTTCCATAATCATCATTACTTCCAAAATCATCATTGGTTCCATAATCATCATTATTTCCATAATCATCATTATATTCACAATCATCAATAGTTCCATAATCATTATGAGTTCCATGATAGCTATTAGTTTAAAAATCATCATTAGTTTCATAATCATCATTCGTTCCATAATCATCATTAGTTCCATAATCATCATTAGTTTCACAATCATCATCAGTTCCATAATCATTATGAGATCCATAATCATCATTGGTTCCACAATCATCATAAGTTCCCCAATTCTCATTAGTTCCCCAATAATCATTAGTTCCATAATCATCATTAGTTGCATCATTATTATTAGTTCCATAATCATCATCAGTTCCACGCTCATTATTAGTTCCACAATCATCATTAGTTCCATAATCATCATTAGTTCCATAATCATCATTAGTTTCACAATCATTATTAGTTCCATAATCACAATTTGTTCCATAATGGTCATTAGTTTCACAATTATCATTAGTTCCATAATCATCATTAGTTGCATAATCATTATTAGTTCCACAATCATCATTAGTTCCACAATCATTATTAGTTCCACAATCATTATTAGTTCCATAATCATCATTACTTCCACATTAATTATTAGTTCTACAATCATCATCAGTTCCACAATCATCATTAGTTCCATAATCATCATTAATTTTATAATCATCATTAGTTCCATAATCATCATTAGTTTCACAATCATTATTAGTTCCATAATCATCATTAGTTCCATAATCATAATTAGCTTCATATTCATCATGAGTTCCACAGTCTTCATTAATTCCCCAAATCAAAATTAGTTCCCCAATTCTCATTAGTTCACCAATTCTCATTAGTTCCCCAATCATCATTAGTTCCATAATCATCATTAGTTGCATCATTATTATTAGTTCCATAATCATCATCAGTTCCACACTCATTATTAGTTCCACAATCATCATTAGTTCCATAATCATCATTAGTTATATAATCATCATTAGTTTTATAATCATCATTAGTTCCATAATCGTCATTAGTTTCACAATCATTATTAGTTCCATAATCATAATTTGTTCCATAATGATCATTAGTTTCACAATCATCATTAGTTCCATAATCATCATTAGTTCCATAATCATTATTAGTTCCACAATCATCATTAGTTCCACAATCATTATTAGTTCCATAATCATCATTACTTCCACATTAATTATTAGTTCTATAATCATCATCAATTCCACAATCATCATTAGTTACATAATCATCATTAGTTTTATAATCATCATTAGTTCCATAATCATCATTAGTTTCACAATCATTATTAGTTCCATAATCATCATTAGTTCCATAATCATCATTAGTTTCACAATCATCATTGTTTCCATAATCATCATTAGTTCAATAATCATCATCAGTTCCATAATAATTGTGAGTTCCATAATCACCATTGGTTCCGTAGTCATCAATAGTTCCACAGTCATCACTAGTTTCATAATTATTAGTTCCATAATCATCTCTAATTCTATAATCATCATTATTTCCACAATCATCATGAGTTCCGTAATCATCATTAGTTACATAATCATCATTAGTTTTATAATCATCATTAGTTCCATAATCATCATTTGTTTCAAAATCATAATTGTTTCCATAATCATCATCAGTTCCATAATCATTATGAGTTCCATAATCACCATTGGTTCCGTAATCATCAATAGTTCCACAGTCATCACTAGTTTCATAATTATTAGTTGCACAATCATCATTAGTTCCATAATCATCATTAGTTTCACAATCATTATTAGTTCCATAATCATAATTTGTTCCACAATCATCATTAGTTCCATAATCATCATTAATTTCATAATCATCATTAGTTCCATAATCATCATTAGTTTCACAATCATTATTAGTTCCATAATCATCATTAGTTCCATAATCATCATTAGTTTCACAATCATTATTCATTCCATAATCATCATTAGTTCCATAATCATCATTAGTTTCACAATCATTATTCGTTCCATAATCATCATTAGTTCCATAATCTTCATTAGTTTCACAATCATCATTGTTTCCACTATCATCATTAGTTCCAAAATCATCATTAATTTCATAATCATCATTAGTTCCAAAATCATCATTAATTTCATAATCATCATTAGTTCCATACTCATCATTAGTTCCATAATCATCATCAGTTCCATAATCATTATGAGTTCCATAATTACCATTGGTTCCGTAATCATCAATAGTTCCGCAGTCATCATTAGTTTCATAATTATTAGTTCCACAATCATCTCTAGTTCTATAATCATCATTAGTTTCACAATCATCATTGTTTCCATAATCATCATCAGTTCCATAATCATTATGAGTTCCATAATCATCATTAGTTCCATAATCACCATTAGTTCCACAATCATTATTAGTTCCATAATCATCATTACTCCACATTAATTATTAGTTCTATAATCATCATCACTTCCACAGTCATCATTAGTTCCAAAATCATCATTAATTTCTTAATCATCATTAGTTCCAAAATCATCATTAATTTCATAATCATCATTAGTTTTAAAATCATCATCAGTTCCATAATCATTATGAGTTCCATAATCACCATTGGTTCCGTAATCATCAATAGTTCCAAATCATTATTAGTTTCATAATTATTAGTTCCATAATCATCTCTAGTTCTATAATCATCATTAGTTCCACAATCATCATTAGTTTCGTAATCGTCATTAATTCAACAGTCATCATTAGTTTCATAATTATTAGTTGCACAATCATCATTAGTTCCATAATCATCATTAGTTTCACAATCATTATTAGTTCCATAATCATAATTTGTTCCACAATCATCATTAGTTCCATAATCATCATTAATTTCATAATCATCATTAGTTCCATAATCATCATTAGTTTCACAATCATTATTAGTTCCATAATCATAATTTGTTCCACAATCATCATTAGTTCCATAATCATCATTAATTTCATAATCATCATTAGTTCCATAATCATCATTAGTTTCACAATCATAATTAGTTCCATAATCATCATTAGTTCCATAATCATCATTAGTTTCACAATCATTATTAATTCCATAATCATCATTAGTTCCATAATCATCATTAGTTTCACAATCATTATTAGTTCCATAATCATCATTAGTTCCATAATCATCATTAGTTTCACAATCATCATTGTTTCCACTATCATCATTAGTTCCAAAATCATCATTAATTTCATAATCATCATTAGTTCCAAAATCATCATTAATTTCATAATCATCATTAGTTCCATAATCATCATTAGTTCCATAATCATCATCAGTTCCATAATCATTATGAGTTCCATAATTACCATTGGTTCCGTAATCATCAATAGTTCCACAGTCATCATTAGTTTCATAATTATTAGTTCCACAATCATCTCTAGTTCTATAATCATCATTAGTTTCACAATCATCATTGTTTCCATAATCATCATTAGTTCCATAATCATCATTAGTTTCACAATCATTATTAGTTCCATAATCATCATTAGTTCCATAATCATCATTAGTTTCACAATCATTATTAGTTCCATAATCATCATTACTCCACATTAATTATTAGTTCTATAATCATCATCACTTCCACAGTCATCATTAGTTCCAAAATCATCATTAATTTCATAATCATCATTAGTTTCAAAATCATCATCAGTTCCATAATCATTATGAGTTCCATAATCACCATTGGTTCCGTAATCATCAATAGTTCCACAGTCATCACTAGTTTCATAATTATTAGTTGCACAATCATCATTAGTTCCATAATCATCATTAGTTTCACAATCATTATTAGTTCCATAATCATAATTTGTTCCACAATCATCATTAGTTCCATAATCATCATTAATTTCATAATCATCATTAGTTCCATAATCATCATTAGTTTCACAATCATTATTAGTTCCATAATCATCATTAGTTCCATAATCATCATTAGTTTCACAATCATTATTAGTTCCATAATCATAATTTGTTCCACAATCATCATTAGTTCCATAATCATCATTAATTTCATAATCATCATTAGTTCCATAATCATCATTAGTTTCACAATCATTATTAGTTCCATAATCATCATTAGTTCCATAATCATCATTAGTTTCACAATCATCATTGTTTCCACTATCATCATTAGTTCCAAAATCATCATTAATTTCATAATCATCATTAGTTCCAAAATCATCATTAATTTCATAATCATCATTAGTTCCATAATCATCATTAGTTCCATAATCATCATCAGTTCCATAATCATTATGAGTTCCATAATTACCATTGGTTCCGTAATCATCATTAGTTTCACAGTCATCATTAGTTTCATAATTATTAGTTCCACAATCATCTCTAGTTCTATAATCATCATTAGTTTCACAATCATCATTGTTTCCATAATCATCATTAGTTCCATAATCATCATTAGTTTCACAATCATTATTAGTTCCATAATCATCATTAGTTCCATAATCATCATTAGTTTCACAATCATTATTAGTTCCATAATCATCATTACTCCACATTAATTATTAGTTCTATAATCATCATCACTTCCACAGTCATCATTAGTTCCAAAATCATCATTAATTTCATAATCATCATTAGTTTCAAAATCATCATCAGTTCCATAATCATTATGAGTTCCATAATCACCATTGGTTCCGTAATCATCAATAGTTCCACAGTCATCACTAGTTTCATAATTATTAGTTGCACAATCATCATTAGTTCCATAATCATCATTAGTTTCACAATCATTATTAGTTCCATAATCATAATTTGTTCCACAATCATCATTAGTTCCATAATCATCATTAATTTCATAATCATCATTAGTTCCATAATCATCATTAGTTTCACAATCATTATTAGTTCCATAATCATCATTAGTTCCATAATCATCATTAGTTTCACAATCATTATTAGTTCCATAATCATAATTTGTTCCACAATCATCATTAGTTCCATAATCATCATTAATTTCATAATCATCATTAGTTCCATAATCATCATTAGTTTCACAATCATTATTAGTTCCATAATCATCATTAGTTCCATAATCATCATTAGTTTCACAATCATTATTAATTCCATAATCATCATTAGTTTCACAATCATTATTAGTTCCATAATCATCATTACTCCACATTAATTATTAGTTCTATAATCATCATCACTTCCACAGTCATCATTAGTTCCAAAATCATCATTAATTTCATAATCATCATTAGTTCCAAAATCATCATTAATTTCATAATCATCATTAGTTTCAAAATCATCATCAGTTCCATAATCATTATGAGTTCCATAATCATGATTGGTTCCGTAATCATCAATAGTTCCACAATCATTATTAGTTTCATAATTATTAGTTCCATAATCATCTCTAGTTCTATAATCATCATTAGTTCCACAATCATCATTAGTTTCGTAATCGTCATTAATTCAACAGTCATCATTAGTTTCATAATTATTAGTTCCACAATCATCATTAGTTCCACAGTCTTCATTCCAGCCACAGCAATAAGCACAGAGATCAAGAGAAAACAGAAACTCATTTTATTCCACATGTCACGTGGCATGAGAAAGGATTAAAATGAACCCTGATCAGCTCTTCTCTCTCACGCTGACATCTTTTCTTCTTGTTGTTGTTGCAGCAGAAGCAAACAATGTGATCGCTGCTTCCCTCTCTCTCTGCTGTCCTTCACTTCCTCACATCTTCTTTGTGTCTGCACAGGAGAGAAGTGACAGACCTGCCAGCTGACTCCCTCCTCATCCATCACGCGGTTTTTCTGACCAGTCAGCAGGTGATGGAAGTGGTGCTTAGAAAATGGACAGCATTCTCACCTCATTGCCAAATTCAGGCGTGCACAAATCCAATCGTCCATCGATTTTCCTTTCTTTGTTCTTCGGAAGGTGAAGGGGCGGAGCCTATCCTCTGAATTAGGGCATGAGGCGGAGTACACCCTGTATTGATCACCAATCAATCACATACACTATATTGCCAAAAGTATTGGGCCACCTGCCTTGACTCACATATGAACTTGAAGTGCCATCCCATTCCTAACCCATAGGGTTCAATATGATGTGGGTCCACCTTTTGCAGCTATTACAGCTTCAACTCTTCTGGGAAGGCTGTCCACAAGGTTGCGGAGTGTGTTTATAGGAATGTTTGACCATTCTTCCAAAAGCGCATTGGTGATGTCACACACTGATGTTGGTCGAGAAGGCCTGGCTCTCAATTCATCCCAAAGGTGTTCTATTGAGTTCAGGTCAGGACTCTGTGTAGGCCAGTCAAGTTCATCCACACCAGACTCTGTGTGAATGAACCACAGAGTCCACCTGGGCAGCGACGGCTGCGGTGCTTCCGGAAACACTTTCATCATTAGTTCCCCAATCATCATTAGTTCCCCAATCGTCATTAGTTCCCCAATCGTCATTAGTTCCCCAATCGTCATTACTTCCCCAATCATCATTTGTTCCATAATCATAATTAGCTTCATAATCATCATTAGTTCCACAGTCTTCATTAGTTCGTCAATCCTCATTAGTTCCCCAATACTCATTAGTTCCCCAACCATCATTAGTCCATAATCATCATTAGTTCCATCATTATTATTAGTTCCATAATCATCATTAGTTCCATAATTATTGTTAAGTCCATAATCATCATTAGTTCCATAATCGTCATTAATTTCATAATCATCATTAGTTCCATAATCATCATTAGTTTCACAATCATTATTAGTTCCATAATCATCATTAGTTCCATAATCATCATTAGTTTCACAATCATCATTAGTTTCACAATCATTATTGTTTCCATAATCATCATTAGTTCCATAATCATAATTAGTTCCACAATCATTAGTGGACCTTGCTTTGTGCACTGGTGCACAGTCATGTTGGAAGAGGAAGGGGCCCCACTCCAAACTGTTCCCACAAGGTTGGGAGCATGGAATTGTCCAAAATGTTTTGGTATCCTGGAGCATTCAAAGTTCCTTTCACTGGAACTAAGGGGTCAAGCCCAACTCCTGAAAATCAATCATCAATCAATCAATCTTTATTTATATAGCCCTAAATCACAAGTGTCTCAAAGGGCTGCACAAGCCACAACGACATCCTCGGTACAAAGCCCACATACGGGCAAGGAAAAACTCACCCCAGTGGGACGTCGATGTGAATGACTATGAGAAACCTTGGAGAGGACCGCATATGTGGGTAACCCCCCCCCCCCCCCCCCCCTCTAGGGGAGACCGAAAGCAATGGATGTCGAGTGGGTCTGACATAATATTGTGAGAGTCCAGTCCATAGTGGATCCAACATAATAGTAAGAGTCCAGTCCATAGTGGGGCCAGCAGGACACCATCCCGAGCGGAGACGGGTCAGCAGCGCAGAGATGTTCCCAGCCGATGCACAGGCGAGCGGTCCACCCCGGGTCCCGACTCTGGACAGCCAGCACTTCATCCATGGCCACCGGACCTGTGCCCCCCCCCCCCCCCCCCCTCAAGGAAAAGGGGAGCAGAGGAGAAAAGAAAAGAAACGGCAGATCAACTGGTCTAACAGGGGGGCTATTTAAAGGCTAGAGTATACAAATGAGTTTTAAGATGGGACTTAAATGCTTCTACTGAGGTAGCATCTCTAATTGTTACCGGGAGGGCATTCCATAGTACTGGAGCCCGAATAGAAAACACTCTATAGCCCGCAGACTTTTTTTGGGCTCTGGGAATCACTAATAAGCCGGAGTTCTTTGAACGCAGATTTCTTGCCGGGACATATGGTACAATGCAATCGACAAGATAGGACGGAGCTAGACCGTGTAGTATTTTATACGTAAGTAGTAAAACCTTAAAGTCACATCTTAAGTGCACAGGAAGCCAGTGCAGGTGAGCCAGTATAGGCGTAATATGATCAAACTTTCTTGTTCTTGTCAAAAGTCTAGCAGCCGCATTTTGTAC